>NW_028120654.1:0-188064 GCF_965178545.1 Coloeus monedula | reverse complement strand
AAGGAAATCTCTGAGTATAAAAAGGAAAGAACTTTGAAGGTTCAAAATATTCCCAAAGACCAGATTAAAACCAAACGAGATTAAATGTTGGTGCCAAACAAATGGGTATCTCTTTATCTAATGGTAAGAGAGGCAAAGAGAAAGAAGGAGAAAAGTAGAGAAAAGTTAGAAAAGACAAGGTTACTCTAACAAGCACTGGATAAGTCACCACCACACTGTGCTACCTTTGTTGCTGCTGAGACAGGGTGGGGGAAGTGGAGAAGTTTTTGCCTTTTTTCCCCTGCTGTTTGAAGCGTCTTATCTGCCTCTTCTGAAGTCTAGAGCAGTTTGGCTGGAAAGCGGCGGCCCATCCTCCGAGATGCAGGCTCGATGCTTGCAGCTGAACCTGGGTCCGCCTGGGACGAAGGAGCAGGGCTAGGGGTTGCACAACTCCCTCGGGATTTCAGTCCAGGGGTGAAGGATTGGGGGGTGCTCCCCAGGCGGGCGGCGTCGGCTCCCGGAGGCCTCAGGGTGCCTCACGGCAGGCGATGGTGGTGGTGGGGGGAAAGGCAAAGGGCGGGGATTCTACCTTTTGCTTTTGCCTCCACATTTTGCACCAGTTTTGCCTTCCTTTTTATGGGCCTCAAGGCGGGCTATGCACGGCCCGTACGGCACGTAGTTTCCAGGCGTTCAAAAGTGATTATGATAAGCAGCCATCGTGACGAAGCACTTTTGAAGCCTTTCAGGTGTTGAGCAGTGATAATGGCGAAGCGTTTTTTGGCGCCTTTCTCTTAGTATTAGGCTCTTGCACACTTCAGAAGCAAGGGGCCATTGTGACACAGCAGGGCCTTGTATAAGCAAGGGGTCATTGTAGCACGGCAGGGCCTCGTGGAATCAAGGGGATCGTAGTGACACTGTGGGGCTCCAGGAGGCCACGGGGCCATTCTGACTGTGTGGAAGCAAGGATACCGTTGTTACGCTACGGGGCATCATGGAACCAAGGAGGCCATTGTGAAGCAGCTGGGCAACCCGCTGAGACTATTATGACACTTCAAGGCCTTGTGACACTGAAGGGCCATGGTGGAACTGCAGGGCCTCGTGGAACCAGTGAGACCATTGTGACATCACAGGGCCTCATGGGAGCCAGGGGCCATTGTGACACAGCCAGGCCTGACAGAAGCAAGGGGCCATTGTGACACTGCAAGGTCTCACGGAAGCAAAGGGCCAGTGTGCCACAGCCAGGCCTTGTGGAACCAAGGGGCCATTGTGATCCTGGGGAGCCCAATAGAACCAAGGAGCCATTGTGACCCTGCAGCACCTTACGGAATCATGGAGACCCTTGTGACCCTCTGTGACCTCATGGAACCAGTGGGCCATTGTGTTATTCTGCAGCCCCATGGAAGCAAGGAAACCATTGTGACACAGCCAGGCCTCGTGGAAGCAAGGGGCCTTTGTGCCGCTGTAGAGCCAAGGAGACCACTGTGCTATTGCTGGGCCTCAGGGGAACAAAATGGTGATGCTGCAGGGCCCCAAGGCTGCAAAGAGCGTGGAACAGGTGTGGTTGGCTTGGCCTCCTGGGGGCCACCTGCCTGCTCCAGCTGAGCTTGGCATGTTGAGGGGTGCTTCTCCTCTGGCCCTGAAACGCTGGAGTTCCTTGCTTTCCTTTCTGTGCGAAAGCACTGTCCTTCTCCTCCAGGGACCCATGGCTGAAATTAGGATTCTACCTCCAAATTGGATTCTGTCCGAGGATTGTTCCCATGTGAAACCTGCCAGGACAGACAGCTCAGGCTGGCCTTGGCCTCTTAGGGGCCACCTCGCATCTGCCTTCAAAACACGCGGGGGCTGTGCTTCTCTTCCCATGGAAAAAACCATCTTTCAAGTCCAGCCATCCATGGCCAAAATTGGGAATCCACCTCTGAAATTCCATATCTCCAAGGAATAGCTCCCCGACAAAAGCTGCCAGGAATGTCCAGCTTCCCTTGGCTTCCTGAGGGCCAGCTCTCATCTGCCTTTGAAACACTGGGCCTCCTCACTTTGCTGCCAATGGAAAAGAACTGTCCTTCTGGGCCAGATGTCCACGGACAAAACTGGGATTTGGCCCCCCAAATTGCATCTAGCCAAGGATTGCTCCAAGACAAAAGCTGCCAAGACAAACAGGTCTGGCTGGCCTTGGCCTCCTTGAGGCACCACTAATCAGCCTTTGAAACACTGGGGCTCTGCCCTTTCCTTCCTGGGGAGAAGAAGTGTCATTCCCGTCCAGGCACCCACAGCTGAAATGGAATTCCACCTCCAAAACTCCCCGTATGTCCAAGGGTTGCTTTCAGACAGAAGCTGCAAGGACAGACACGTCTGCCTTGCCTTGGCCTCTGGTGGCTGCCTCTCATCTGCCTTCAAAACACTGGGGTTCTGTGGTTTCCTTCCTGTAGAAAAGAACCGACCTTCTTGTCCAGGTGCCCGTGGCCTCGAGCACATGATCACTACAGAGGGACAAAGGAGCTCTGTGCTCAGTGGAGTGGAGACTGAGGACAGTGGAGGAGAGTCCTGGGTGGGCTTGAAGGGTGGTTTCAGACATGGTGGATCCTTTCTAGCTAGTAGAGACCAGCTGGCAAAAGAAAGAATTAATGCCAAGGGCAGCTGGGCAGGTCCAGGCTGGACACAAGGAGAAAGGAATTTCTCTCCCAGGGCAGTGCAGTGGTGCAACGTGTCCCCCAGAAGGAGGCTGGAGCAGCCCAAGGCTTTGTGTGCCAAGGCAGAGGCAGGCAGGACGCAGAGCCATCAGCAAAGGAAGGGGCCCATTGTTACACAGCAGGGCCGCAGAACCAAGGAGATCATTGTGACACTGCACAACCTCATGCAATCAAGGCGTCCGTGTTACGCTACTGAACCTCACGGAGCCAAGGGTCCATTGTGACACTGCGGAGCCAAGGAGACTGTTGCTGACAGTACCAAAGTTCATGGAACCAAAAGTCCATTGTGACATTGTGGCGCCTCACGGAACCGTGGAGAGCATTATGACACTTTGTTACTATCTGATTTACACCCAGAAGGGCAAAGAAAAGGAAATCTCTGAGTATAAAAAGGAAAGAACTTTGAAGGTTCAAAATATTCCCAAAGACCAGATTAAAACCAAACGAGATTAAATGTTGGTGCCAAACAAATGGGTATCTCTTTATCTAATGGTAAGAGAGGCAAAGAGAAAGAAGGAGAAAAGTAGAGAAAAGTTAGAAAAGACAAGGTTACTCTAACAAGCACTGCATAAGTCACCACCACACTGTGCTACCTTTGTTGCTGCTGAGACAGGGTGGGGGAAGTGGAGAAGTTTTTGCCTTTTTTCCCCTGCTGTTTGAAGCGTCTTATCTGCCTCTTCTGAAGTCTAGAGCAGTTTGGCTGGAAAGCGGCGGCCCATCCTCCGAGATGCAGGCTCGATGCTTGCAGCTGAACCTGGGTCCGCCTGGGACGAAGGAGCAGGGCTAGGGGTTGCACAACTCCCTCGGGATTTCAGTCCAGGGGTGAAGGATTGGGGGGTGCTCCCCAGGCGGGCGGCGTCGGCTCCCGGAGGCCTCAGGGTGCCTCACGGCAGGCGATGGTGGTGGGGGGGGGAAAGGCAAAGGGCGGGGATTCTACCTTTTGCTTTTGCCTCCACATTTTGCACCAGTTTTGCCTTCCTTTTTATGGGCCTCAAGGCGGGCTATGCACGGCCCGTACGGCACGTAGTTTCCAGGCGTTCAAAAGTGATTATGATAAGCAGCCATCATGACGAAGCACTTTTGAAGCCTTTCAGGTGTTGAGCAGTGATAATGGCGAAGCGTTTTTTGGCGCCTTTCTCTTAGTATTAGGCTCTTGCACACTTCAGAAGCAAGGGGCCATTGTGACACAGCAGGGCCTTGTATAAGCAAGGGGTCATTGTAGCACGGCAGGGCCTCGTGGAATCAAGGGGATCGTAGTGACACTGTGGGGCTCCAGGAGGCCACGGGGCCATTCTGACTGTGTGGAAGCAAGGATACCGTTGTTACGCTACGGGGCATCATGGAACCAAGGAGGCCATTGTGAAGCAGCTGGGCAACCCGCTGAGACTATTATGACACTTCAAGGCCTTGTGACACTGAAGGGCCATGGTGGAACTGCAGGGCCTCGTGGAACCAGTGAGACCATTGTGACATCACAGGGCCTCATGGGAGCCAGGGGCCATTGTGACACAGCCAGGCCTGACAGAAGCAAGGGGCCATTGTGACACTGCAAGGTCTCACGGAAGCAAAGGGCCAGTGTGCCACAGCCAGGCCTTGTGGAACCAAGGGGCCATTGTGATCCTGGGGAGCCCAATAGAACCAAGGAGCCATTGTGACCCTGCAGCACCTTACGGAATCATGGAGACCCTTGTGACCCTCTGTGACCTCATGGAACCAGTGGGCCATTGTGTTATTCTGCAGCCCCATGGAACCAAGGAAACCATTGTGACACAGCCAGGCCTCGTGGAAGCAAGGGGCCTTTGTGCCGCTGTAGAGCCAAGGAGACCACTGTGCTATTGCTGGGCCTCAGGGGAACAAAATGGTGATGCTGCAGGGCCCCAAGGCTGCAAAGAGCGTGGAACAGGTGTGGTTGGCTTGGCCTCCTGGGGGCCACCTGCCTGCTCCAGCTGAGCTTGGCATGTTGAGGGGTGCTTCTCCTCTGGCCCTGAAACGCTGGAGTTCCTTGCTTTCCTTTCTGTGCGAAAGCACTGTCCTTCTCCTCCAGGGACCCATGGCTGAAATTAGGATTCTACCTCCAAATTGGATTCTGTCCGAGGATTGTTCCCATGTGAAACCTGCCAGGACAGACAGCTCAGGCTGGCCTTGGCCTCTTAGGGGCCACCTCGCATCTGCCTTCAAAACACGCGGGGGCTGTGCTTCTCTTCCCATGGAAAAAACCATCTTTCAAGTCCAGCCATCCATGGCCAAAATTGGGAATCCACCTCTGAAATTCCATATCTCCAAGGAATAGCTCCCCGACAAAAGCTGCCAGGAATGTCCAGCTTCCCTTGGCTTCCTGAGGGCCAGCTCTCATCTGCCTTTGAAACACTGGGCCTCCTCACTTTGCTGCCAATGGAAAAGAACTGTCCTTCTGGGCCAGATGTCCACGGACAAAACTGGGATTTGGCCCCCCAAATTGCATCTAGCCAAGGATTGCTCCAAGACAAAAGCTGCCAAGACAAACAGGTCTGGCTGGCCTTGGCCTCCTTGAGGCACCACTAATCAGCCTTTGAAACACTGGGGCTCTGCCCTTTCCTTCCTGGGGAGAAGAAGTGTCATTCCCGTCCAGGCACCCACAGCTGAAATGGAATTCCACCTCCAAAACTCCCCGTATGTCCAAGGGTTGCTTTCAGACAGAAGCTGCAAGGACAGACACGTCTGCCTTGCCTTGGCCTCTGGTGGCTGCCTCTCATCTGCCTTCAAAACACTGGGGTTCTGTGGTTTCCTTCCTGTAGAAAAGAACCGACCTTCTTGTCCAGGTGCCCGTGGCCTCGAGCACATGATCACTACAGAGGGACAAAGGAGCTCTGTGCTCAGTGGAGTGGAGACTGAGGACAGTGGAGGAGAGTCCTGGGTGGGCTTGAAGGGTGGTTTCAGACATGGTGGATCCTTTCTAGCTAGTAGAGACCAGCTGGCAAAAGAAAGAATTAATGCCAAGGGCAGCTGGGCAGGTCCAGGCTGGACACAAGGAGAAAGGAATTTCTCTCCCAGGGCAGTGCAGTGGTGCAACGTGTCCCCCAGAAGGAGTCTGGAGCAGCGCAAGGCTTTGTGTGCCAAGGCAGAGGCAGGCAGGACGCAGAGCCATCAGCAAAGGAAGGGGCCCATTGTTACACAGCAGGGCCGCAGAACCAAGGAGATCATTGTGACACTGCACAACCTCATGCAATCAAGGCGTCCGTGTTACGCTACTGAACCTCACGGAGCCAAGGGTCCATTGTGACACTGCGGAGCCAAGGAGACTGTTGCTGACAGTACCAAAGTTCATGGAACCAAAAGTCCATTGTGACATTGTGGCGCCTCACGGAACCGTGGAGAGCATTATGACACTTTGTTACTATCTGATTTACACCCAGAAGGGCAAAGAAAAGGAAATCTCTGAGTATAAAAAGGAAAGAACTTTGAAGGTTCAAAATATTCCCAAAGACCAGATTAAAACCAAACGAGATTAAATGTTGGTGCCAAACAAATGGGTATCTCTTTATCTAATGGTAAGAGAGGCAAAGAGAAAGAAGGAGAAAAGTAGAGAAAAGTTAGAAAAGACAAGGTTACTCTAACAAGCACTGGATAAGTCACCACCACACTGTGCTACCTTTGTTGCTGCTGAGACAGGGTGGGGGAAGTGGAGAAGTTTTTGCCTTTTTTCCCCTGCTGTTTGAAGCGTCTTATCTGCCTCTTCTGAAGTCTAGAGCAGTTTGGCTGGAAAGCGGCGGCCCATCCTCCGAGATGCAGGCTCGATGCTTGCAGCTGAACCTGGGTCCGCCTGGGACGAAGGAGCAGGGCTAGGGGTTGCACAACTCCCTCGGGATTTCAGTCCAGGGGTGAAGGATTGGGGGGTGCTCCCCAGGCGGGCGGCGTCGGCTCCCGGAGGCCTCAGGGTGCCTCACGGCAGGCGATGGTGGTGGTGGGGGGAAAGGCAAAGGGCGGGGATTCTACCTTTTGCTTTTGCCTCCACATTTTGCACCAGTTTTGCCTTCCTTTTTATGGGCCTCAAGGCGGGCTATGCACGGCCCGTACGGCACGTAGTTTCCAGGCGTTCAAAAGTGATTATGATAAGCAGCCATCATGACGAAGCACTTTTGAAGCCTTTCAGGTGTTGAGCAGTGATAATGGCGAAGCGTTTTTTGGCGCCTTTCTCTTAGTATTAGGCTCTTGCACACTTCAGAAGCAAGGGGCCATTGTGACACAGCAGGGCCTTGTATAAGCAAGGGGTCATTGTAGCACGGCAGGGCCTCGTGGAATCAAGGGGATCGTAGTGACACTGTGGGGCTCCAGGAGGCCACGGGGCCATTCTGACTGTGTGGAAGCAAGGATACCGTTGTTACGCTACGGGGCATCATGGAACCAAGGAGGCCATTGTGAAGCAGCTGGGCAACCCGCTGAGACTATTATGACACTTCAAGGCCTTGTGACACTGAAAGGCCATTGTGGAACTGCAGGGCCTCGTGGAACCAGTGAGACCATTGTGACATCACAGGGCCTCATGGGAGCCAGGGGCCATTGTGACACAGCCAGGCCTGACAGAAGCAAGGGGCCATTGTGACACTGCAAGGTCTCACGGAAGCAAAGGGCCAGTGTGCCACAGCCAGGCCTTGTGGAACCAAGGGGCCATTGTGATCCTGGGGAGCCCAATAGAACCAAGGAGCCATTGTGACCCTGCAGCACCTTACGGAATCATGGAGACCCTTGTGACCCTCTGTGACCTCATGGAACCAGTGGGCCATTGTGTTATTCTGCAGCCCCATGGAACCAAGGAAACCATTGTGACACAGCCAGGCCTCGTGGAAGCAAGGGGCCTTTGTGCCGCTGTAGAGCCAAGGAGACCACTGTGCTATTGCTGGGCCTCAGGGGAACAAAATGGTGATGCTGCAGGGCCCCAAGGCTGCAAAGAGCGTGGAACAGGTGTGGTTGGCTTGGCCTCCTGGGGGCCACCTGCCTGCTCCAGCTGAGCTTGGCATGTTGAGGGGTGCTTCTCCTCTGGCCCTGAAACGCTGGAGTTCCTTGCTTTCCTTTCTGTGCGAAAGCACTGTCCTTCTCCTCCAGGGACCCATGGCTGAAATTAGGATTCTACCTCCAAATTGGATTCTATCCGAGGATTGTTCCCATGTGAAACCTGCCAGGACAGACAGCTCAGGCTGGCCTTGGCCTCTTAGGGGCCACCTCGCATCTGCCTTCAAAACACGCGGGGGCTGTGCTTCTCTTCCCATGGAAAAAACCATCTTTCAAGTCCAGCCATCCATGGCCAAAATTGGGAATCCACCTCTGAAATTCCATATCTCCAAGGAATAGCTCCCCGACAAAAGCTGCCAGGAATGTCCAGCTTCCCTTGGCTTCCTGAGGGCCAGCTCTCATCTGCCTTTGAAACACTGGGCCTCCTCACTTTGCTGCCAATGGAAAAGAACTGTCCTTCTGGGCCAGATGTCCACGGACAAAACTGGGATTTGGCCCCCCAAATTGCATCTAGCCAAGGATTGCTCCAAGACAAAAGCTGCCAAGACAAACAGGTCTGGCTGGCCTTGGCCTCCTTGAGGCACCACTAATCAGCCTTTGAAACACTGGGGCTCTGCCCTTTCCTTCCTGGGGAGAAGAAGTGTCATTCCCGTCCAGGCACCCACAGCTGAAATGGAATTCCACCTCCAAAACTCCCCGTATGTCCAAGGGTTGCTTTCAGACAGAAGCTGCAAGGACAGACAGGTCTGCCTTGCCTTGGCCTCTGGTGGCTGCCTCTCATCTGCCTTCAAAACACTGGGGTTCTGTGGTTTCCTTCCTGTAGAAAAGAACCGACCTTCTTGTCCAGGTGCCCGTGGCCTCGAGCACATGATCACTACAGAGGGACAAAGGAGCTCTGTGCTCAGTGGAGTGGAGACTGAGGACAGTGGAGGAGAGTCCTGGGTGGGCTTGAAGGGTGGTTTCAGACATGGTGGATCCTTTCTAGCTAGTAGAGACCAGCTGGCAAAAGAAAGAATTAATGCCAAGGGCAGCTGGGCAGGTCCAGGCTGGACACAAGGAGAAAGGAATTTCTCTCCCAGGGCAGTGCAGTGGTGCAACGTGTCCCCCAGAAGGAGTCTGGAGCAGCCCAAGGCTTTGTGTGCCAAGGCAGAGGCAGGCAGGACGCAGAGCCATCAGCAAAGGAAGGGGCCCATTGTTACACAGCAGGGCCGCAGAACCAAGGAGATCATTGTGACACTGCACAACCTCATGCAATCAAGGCGTCCGTGTTACGCTACTGAACCTCACGGAGCCAAGGGTCCATTGTGACACTGCGGAGCCAAGGAGACTGTTGCTGACAGTACCAAAGTTCATGGAACCAAAAGTCCATTGTGACATTGTGGCGCCTCACGGAACCGTGGAGAGCATTATGACACTTTGTTACTATCTGATTTACACCCAGAAGGGCAAAGAAAAGGAAATCTCTGAGTATAAAAAGGAAAGAACTTTGAAGGTTCAAAATATTCCCAAAGACCAGATTAAAACCAAACGAGATTAAATGTTGGTGCCAAACAAATGGGTATCTCTTTATCTAATGGTAAGAGAGGCAAAGAGAAAGAAGGAGAAAAGTAGAGAAAAGTTAGAAAAGACAAGGTTACTCTAACAAGCACTGCATAAGTCACCACCACACTGTGCTACCTTTGTTGCTGCTGAGACAGGGTGGGGGAAGTGGAGAAGTTTTTGCCTTTTTTCCCCTGCTGTTTGAAGCGTCTTATCTGCCTCTTCTGAAGTCTAGAGCAGTTTGGCTGGAAAGCGGCGGCCCATCCTCCGAGATGCAGGCTCGATGCTTGCAGCTGAACCTGGGTCCGCCTGGGACGAAGGAGCAGGGCTAGGGGTTGCACAACTCCCTCGGGATTTCAGTCCAGGGGTGAAGGATTGGGGGGTGCTCCCCAGGCGGGCGGCGTCGGCTCCCGGAGGCCTCAGGGTGCCTCACGGCAGGCGATGGTGGTGGTGGGGGGAAAGGCAAAGGGCGGGGATTCTACCTTTTGCTTTTGCCTCCACATTTTGCACCAGTTTTGCCTTCCTTTTTATGGGCCTCAAGGCGGGCTATGCACGGCCCGTACGGCACGTAGTTTCCAGGCGTTCAAAAGTGATTATGATAAGCAGCCATCATGACGAAGCACTTTTGAAGCCTTTCAGGTGTTGAGCAGTGATAATGGCGAAGCGTTTTTTGGCGCCTTTCTCTTAGTATTAGGCTCTTGCACACTTCAGAAGCAAGGGGCCATTGTGACACAGCAGGGCCTTGTATAAGCAAGGGGTCATTGTAGCATGGCAGGGCCTCGTGGAATCAAGGGGATCGTAGTGACACTGTGGGGCTCCAGGAGGCCACGGGGCCATTCTGACTGTGTGGAAGCAAGGATACCGTTGTTACGCTACGGGGCATCATGGAACCAAGGAGGCCATTGTGAAGCAGCTGGGCAACCCGCTGAGACTATTATGACACTTCAAGGCCTTGTGACACTGAAGGGCCATGGTGGAACTGCAGGGCCTCGTGGAACCAGTGAGACCATTGTGACATCACAGGGCCTCATGGGAGCCAGGGGCCATTGTGACACAGCCAGGCCTGACAGAAGCAAGGGGCCATTGTGACACTGCAAGGTCTCACGGAAGCAAAGGGCCAGTGTGCCACAGCCAGGCCTTGTGGAACCAAGGGGCCATTGTGATCCTGGGGAGCCCAATAGAACCAAGGAGCCATTGTGACCCTGCAGCACCTTACGGAATCATGGAGACCCTTGTGACCCTCTGTGACCTCATGGAACCAGTGGGCCATTGTGTTATTCTGCAGCCCCATGGAACCAAGGAAACCATTGTGACACAGCCAGGCCTCGTGGAAGCAAGGGGCCTTTGTGCCGCTGTAGAGCCAAGGAGACCACTGTGCTATTGCTGGGCCTCAGGGGAACAAAATGGTGATGCTGCAGGGCCCCAAGGCTGCAAAGAGCGTGGAACAGGTGTGGTTGGCTTGGCCTCCTGGGGGCCACCTGCCTGCTCCAGCTGAGCTTGGCATGTTGAGGGGTGCTTCTCCTCTGGCCCTGAAACGCTGGAGTTCCTTGCTTTCCTTTCTGTGCGAAAGCACTGTCCTTCTCCTCCAGGGACCCATGGCTGAAATTAGGATTCTACCTCCAAATTGGATTCTGTCCGAGGATTGTTCCCATGTGAAACCTGCCAGGACAGACAGCTCACGCTGGCCTTGGCCTCTTAGGGGCCACCTCGCATCTGCCTTCAAAACACGCGGGGGCTGTGCTTCTCTTCCCATGGAAAAAACCATCTTTCAAGTCCAGCCATCCATGGCCAAAATTGGGAATCCACCTCTGAAATTCCATATCTCCAAGGAATAGCTCCCCGACAAAAGCTGCCAGGAATGTCCAGCTTCCCTTGGCTTCCTGAGGGCCAGCTCTCATCTGCCTTTGAAACACTGGGCCTCCTCACTTTGCTGCCAATGGAAAAGAACTGTCCTTCTGGGCCAGATGTCCACGGACAAAACTGGGATTTGGCCCCCCAAATTGCATCTAGCCAAGGATTGCTCCAAGACAAAAGCTGCCAAGACAAACAGGTCTGGCTGGCCTTGGCCTCCTTGAGGCACCACTAATCAGCCTTTGAAACACTGGGGCTCTGCCCTTTCCTTCCTGGGGAGAAGAAGTGTCATTCCCGTCCAGGCACCCACAGCTGAAATGGAATTCCACCTCCAAAACTCCCCGTATGTCCAAGGGTTGCTTTCAGACAGAAGCTGCAAGGACAGACACGTCTGCCTTGCCTTGGCCTCTGGTGGCTGCCTCTCATCTGCCTTCAAAACACTGGGGTTCTGTGGTTTCCTTCCTGTAGAAAAGAACCGACCTTCTTGTCCAGGTGCCCGTGGCCTCGAGCACATGATCACTACAGAGGGACAAAGGAGCTCTGTGCTCAGTGGAGTGGAGACTGAGGACAGTGGAGGAGAGTCCTGGGTGGGCTTGAAGGGTGGTTTCAGACATGGTGGATCCTTTCTAGCTAGTAGAGACCAGCTGGCAAAAGAAAGAATTAATGCCAAGGGCAGCTGGGCAGGTCCAGGCTGGACACAAGGAGAAAGGAATTTCTCTCCCAGGGCAGTGCAGTGGTGCAACGTGTCCCCCAGAAGGAGGCTGGAGCAGCCCAAGGCTTTGTGTGCCAAGGCAGAGGCAGGCAGGACGCAGAGCCATCAGCAAAGGAAGGGGCCCATTGTTACACAGCAGGGCCGCAGAACCAAGGAGATCATTGTGACACTGCACAACCTCATGCAATCAAGGCGTCCGTGTTACGCTACTGAACCTCACGGAGCCAAGGGTCCATTGTGACACTGCGGAGCCAAGGAGACTGTTGCTGACAGTACCAAAGTTCATGGAACCAAAAGTCCATTGTGACATTGTGGCGCCTCACGGAACCGTGGAGAGCATTATGACACTTTGTTACTATCTGATTTACACCCAGAAGGGCAAAGAAAAGGAAATCTCTGAGTATAAAAAGGAAAGAACTTTGAAGGTTCAAAATATTCCCAAAGACCAGATTAAAACCAAACGAGATTAAATGTTGGTGCCAAACAAATGGGTATCTCTTTATCTAATGGTAAGAGAGGCAAAGAGAAAGAAGGAGAAAAGTAGAGAAAAGTTAGAAAAGACAAGGTTACTCTAACAAGCACTGCATAAGTCACCACCACACTGTGCTACCTTTGTTGCTGCTGAGACAGGGTGGGGGAAGTGGAGAAGTTTTTGCCTTTTTTCCCCTGCTGTTTGAAGCGTCTTATCTGCCTCTTCTGAAGTCTAGAGCAGTTTGGCTGGAAAGCGGCGGCCCATCCTCCGAGATGCAGGCTCGATGCTTGCAGCTGAACCTGGCTCCGCCTGGGACGAAGGAGCAGGGCTAGGGGTTGCACAACTCCCTCGGGATTTCAGTCCAGGGGTGAAGGATTGGGGGGTGCTCCCCAGGCGGGCGGCGTCGGCTCCCGGAGGCCTCAGGGTGCCTCACGGCAGGCGATGGTGGTGGTGGGGGGAAAGGCAAAGGGCGGGGATTCTACCTTTTGCTTTTGCCTCCACATTTTGCACCAGTTTTGCCTTCCTTTTTATGGGCCTCAAGGCGGGCTATGCACGGCCCGTACGGCACGTAGTTTCCAGGCGTTCAAAAGTGATTATGATAAGCAGCCATCGTGACGAAGCACTTTTGAAGCCTTTCAGGTGTTGAGCAGTGATAATGGCGAAGCGTTTTTTGGCGCCTTTCTCTTAGTATTAGGCTCTTGCACACTTCAGAAGCAAGGGGCCATTGTGACACAGCAGGGCCTTGTATAAGCAAGGGGTCATTGTAGCACGGCAGGGCCTCGTGGAATCAAGGGGATCGTAGTGACACTGTGGGGCTCCAGGAGGCCACGGGGCCATTCTGACTGTGTGGAAGCAAGGATACCGTTGTTACGCTACGGGGCATCATGGAACCAAGGAGGCCATTGTGAAGCAGCTGGGCAACCCGCTGAGACTATTATGACACTTCAAGGCCTTGTGACACTGAAGGGCCATGGTGGAACTGCAGGGCCTCGTGGAACCAGTGAGACCATTGTGACATCACAGGGCCTCATGGGAGCCAGGGGCCATTGTGACACAGCCAGGCCTGACAGAAGCAAGGGGCCATTGTGACACTGCAAGGTCTCACGGAAGCAAAGGGCCAGTGTGCCACAGCCAGGCCTTGTGGAACCAAGGGGCCATTGTGATCCTGGGGAGCCCAATAGAACCAAGGAGCCATTGTGACCCTGCAGCACCTTACGGAATCATGGAGACCCTTGTGACCCTCTGTGACCTCATGGAACCAGTGGGCCATTGTGTTATTCTGCAGCCCCATGGAAGCAAGGAAACCATTGTGACACAGCCAGGCCTCGTGGAAGCAAGGGGCCTTTGTGCCGCTGTAGAGCCAAGGAGACCACTGTGCTATTGCTGGGCCTCAGGGGAACAAAATGGTGATGCTGCAGGGCCCCAAGGCTGCAAAGAGCGTGGAACAGGTGTGGTTGGCTTGGCCTCCTGGGGGCCACCTGCCTGCTCCAGCTGAGCTTGGCATGTTGAGGGGTGCTTCTCCTCTGGCCCTGAAACGCTGGAGTTCCTTGCTTTCCTTTCTGTGCGAAAGCACTGTCCTTCTCCTCCAGGGACCCATGGCTGAAATTAGGATTCTACCTCCAAATTGGATTCTGTCCGAGGATTGTTCCCATGTGAAACCTGCCAGGACAGACAGCTCAGGCTGGCCTTGGCCTCTTAGGGGCCACCTCGCATCTGCCTTCAAAACACGCGGGGGCTGTGCTTCTCTTCCCATGGAAAAAACCATCTTTCAAGTCCAGCCATCCATGGCCAAAATTGGGAATCCACCTCTGAAATTCCATATCTCCAAGGAATAGCTCCCCGACAAAAGCTGCCAGGAATGTCCAGCTTCCCTTGGCTTCCTGAGGGCCAGCTCTCATCTGCCTTTGAAACACTGGGCCTCCTCACTTTGCTGCCAATGGAAAAGAACTGTCCTTCTGGGCCAGATGTCCACGGACAAAACTGGGATTTGGCCCCCCAAATTGCATCTAGCCAAGGATTGCTCCAAGACAAAAGCTGCCAAGACAAACAGGTCTGGCTGGCCTTGGCCTCCTTGAGGCACCACTAATCAGCCTTTGAAACACTGGGGCTCTGCCCTTTCCTTCCTGGGGAGAAGAAGTGTCATTCCCGTCCAGGCACCCACAGCTGAAATGGAATTCCACCTCCAAAACTCCCCGTATGTCCAAGGGTTGCTTTCAGACAGAAGCTGCAAGGACAGACAGGTCTGCCTTGCCTTGGCCTCTGGTGGCTGCCTCTCATCTGCCTTCAAAACACTGGGGTTCTGTGGTTTCCTTCCTGTAGAAAAGAACCGACCTTCTTGTCCAGGTGCCCGTGGCCTCGAGCACATGATCACTACAGAGGGACAAAGGAGCTCTGTGCTCAGTGGAGTGGAGACTGAGGACAGTGGAGGAGAGTCCTGGGTGGGCTTGAAGGGTGGTTTCAGACATGGTGGATCCTTTCTAGCTAGTAGAGACCAGCTGGCAAAAGAAAGAATTAATGCCAAGGGCAGCTGGGCAGGTCCAGGCTGGACACAAGGAGAAAGGAATTTCTCTCCCAGGGCAGTGCAGTGGTGCAACGTGTCCCCCAGAAGGAGGCTGGAGCAGCCCAAGGCTTTGTGTGCCAAGGCAGAGGCAGGCAGGACGCAGAGCCATCAGCAAAGGAAGGGGCCCATTGTTACACAGCAGGGCCGCAGAACCAAGGAGATCATTGTGACACTGCACAACCTCATGCAATCAAGGCGTCCGTGTTACGCTACTGAACCTCACGGAGCCAAGGGTCCATTGTGACACTGCGGAGCCAAGGAGACTGTTGCTGACAGTACCAAAGTTCATGGAACCAAAAGTCCATTGTGACATTGTGGCGCCTCACAGAACCGTGGAGAGCATTATGACACTTTGTTACTATCTGATTTACACCCAGAAGGGCAAAGAAAAGGAAATCTCTGAGTATAAAAAGGAAAGAACTTTGAAGGTTCAAAATATTCCCAAAGACCAGATTAAAACCAAACGAGATTAAATGTTGGTGCCAAACAAATGGGTATCTCTTTATCTAATGGTAAGAGAGGCAAAGAGAAAGAAGGAGAAAAGTAGAGAAAAGTTAGAAAAGACAAGGTTACTCTAACAAGCACTGCATAAGTCACCACCACACTGTGCTACCTTTGTTGCTGCTGAGACAGGGTGGGGGAAGTGGAGAAGTTTTTGCCTTTTTTCCCCTGCTGTTTGAAGCGTCTTATCTGCCTCTTCTGAAGTCTAGAGCAGTTTGGCTGGAAAGCGGCGGCCCATCCTCCGAGATGCAGGCTCGATGCTTGCAGCTGAACCTGGCTCCGCCTGGGACGAAGGAGCAGGGCTAGGGGTTGCACAACTCCCTCGGGATTTCAGTCCAGGGGTGAAGGATTGGGGGGTGCTCCCCAGGCGGGCGGCGTCGGCTCCCGGAGGCCTCAGGGTGCCTCACGGCAGGCGATGGTGGTGGTGGGGGGAAAGGCAAAGGGCGGGGATTCTACCTTTTGCTTTTGCCTCCACATTTTGCACCAGTTTTGCCTTCCTTTTTATGGGCCTCAAGGCGGGCTATGCACGGCCCGTACGGCACGTAGTTTCCAGGCGTTCAAAAGTGATTATGATAAGCAGCCATCATGACGAAGCACTTTTGAAGCCTTTCAGGTGTTGAGCAGTGATAATGGCGAAGCGTTTTTTGGCGCCTTTCTCTTAGTATTAGGCTCTTGCACACTTCAGAAGCAAGGGGCCATTGTGACACAGCAGGGCCTTGTATAAGCAAGGGGTCATTGTAGCACGGCAGGGCCTCGTGGAATCAAGGGGATCGTAGTGACACTGTGGGGCTCCAGGAGGCCACGGGGCCATTCTGACTGTGTGGAAGCAAGGATACCGTTGTTACGCTACGGGGCATCATGGAACCAAGGAGGCCATTGTGAAGCAGCTGGGCAACCCGCTGAGACTATTATGACACTTCAAGGCCTTGTGACACTGAAAGGCCATTGTGGAACTGCAGGGCCTCGTGGAACCAGTGAGACCATTGTGACATCACAGGGCCTCATGGGAGCCAGGGGCCATTGTGACACAGCCAGGCCTGACAGAAGCAAGGGGCCATTGTGACACTGCAAGGTCTCACGGAAGCAAAGGGCCAGTGTGCCACAGCCAGGCCTTGTGGAACCAAGGGGCCATTGTGATCCTGGGGAGCCCAATAGAACCAAGGAGCCATTGTGACCCTGCAGCACCTTACGGAATCATGGAGACCCTTGTGACCCTCTGTGACCTCATGGAACCAGTGGGCCATTGTGTTATTCTGCAGCCCCATGGAACCAAGGAAACCATTGTGACACAGCCAGGCCTCGTGGAAGCAAGGGGCCTTTGTGCCGCTGTAGAGCCAAGGAGACCACTGTGCTATTGCTGGGCCTCAGGGGAACAAAATGGTGATGCTGCAGGGCCCCAAGGCTGCAAAGAGCGTGGAACAGGTGTGGTTGGCTTGGCCTCCTGGGGGCCACCTGCCTGCTCCAGCTGAGCTTGGCATGTTGAGGGGTGCTTCTCCTCTGGCCCTGAAACGCTGGAGTTCCTTGCTTTCCTTTCTGTGCGAAAGCACTGTCCTTCTCCTCCAGGGACCCATGGCTGAAATTAGGATTCTACCTCCAAATTGGATTCTATCCGAGGATTGTTCCCATGTGAAACCTGCCAGGACAGACAGCTCAGGCTGGCCTTGGCCTCTTAGGGGCCACCTCGCATCTGCCTTCAAAACACGCGGGGGCTGTGCTTCTCTTCCCATGGAAAAAACCATCTTTCAAGTCCAGCCATCCATGGCCAAAATTGGGAATCCACCTCTGAAATTCCATATCTCCAAGGAATAGCTCCCCGACAAAAGCTGCCAGGAATGTCCAGCTTCCCTTGGCTTCCTGAGGGCCAGCTCTCATCTGCCTTTGAAACACTGGGCCTCCTCACTTTGCTGCCAATGGAAAAGAACTGTCCTTCTGGGCCAGATGTCCACGGACAAAACTGGGATTTGGCCCCCCAAATTGCATCTAGCCAAGGATTGCTCCAAGACAAAAGCTGCCAAGACAAACAGGTCTGGCTGGCCTTGGCCTCCTTGAGGCACCACTAATCAGCCTTTGAAACACTGGGGCTCTGCCCTTTCCTTCCTGGGGAGAAGAAGTGTCATTCCCGTCCAGGCACCCACAGCTGAAATGGAATTCCACCTCCAAAACTCCCCGTATGTCCAAGGGTTGCTTTCAGACAGAAGCTGCAAGGACAGACACGTCTGCCTTGCCTTGGCCTCTGGTGGCTGCCTCTCATCTGCCTTCAAAACACTGGGGTTCTGTGGTTTCCTTCCTGTAGAAAAGAACCGACCTTCTTGTCCAGGTGCCCGTGGCCTCGAGCACATGATCACTACAGAGGGACAAAGGAGCTCTGTGCTCAGTGGAGTGGAGACTGAGGACAGTGGAGGAGAGTCCTGGGTGGGCTTGAAGGGTGGTTTCAGACATGGTGGATCCTTTCTAGCTAGTAGAGACCAGCTGGCAAAAGAAAGAATTAATGCCAAGGGCAGCTGGGCAGGTCCAGGCTGGACACAAGGAGAAAGGAATTTCTCTCCCAGGGCAGTGCAGTGGTGCAACGTGTCCCCCAGAAGGAGTCTGGAGCAGCCCAAGGCTTTGTGTGCCAAGGCAGAGGCAGGCAGGACGCAGAGCCATCAGCAAAGGAAGGGGCCCATTGTTACACAGCAGGGCCGCAGAACCAAGGAGATCATTGTGACACTGCACAACCTCATGCAATCAAGGCGTCCGTGTTACGCTACTGAACCTCACGGAGCCAAGGGTCCATTGTGACACTGCGGAGCCAAGGAGACTGTTGCTGACAGTACCAAAGTTCATGGAACCAAAAGTCCATTGTGACATTGTGGCGCCTCACGGAACCGTGGAGAGCATTATGACACTTTGTTACTATCTGATTTACACCCAGAAGGGCAAAGAAAAGGAAATCTCTGAGTATAAAAAGGAAAGAACTTTGAAGGTTCAAAATATTCCCAAAGACCAGATTAAAACCAAACGAGATTAAATGTTGGTGCCAAACAAATGGGTATCTCTTTATCTAATGGTAAGAGAGGCAAAGAGAAAGAAGGAGAAAAGTAGAGAAAAGTTAGAAAAGACAAGGTTACTCTAACAAGCACTGCATAAGTCACCACCACACTGTGCTACCTTTGTTGCTGCTGAGACAGGGTGGGGGAAGTGGAGAAGTTTTTGCCTTTTTTCCCCTGCTGTTTGAAGCGTCTTATCTGCCTCTTCTGAAGTCTAGAGCAGTTTGGCTGGAAAGCGGCGGCCCATCCTCCGAGATGCAGGCTCGATGCTTGCAGCTGAACCTGGGTCCGCCTGGGACGAAGGAGCAGGGCTAGGGGTTGCACAACTCCCTCGGGATTTCAGTCCAGGGGTGAAGGATTGGGGGGTGCTCCCCAGGCGGGCGGCGTCGGCTCCCGGAGGCCTCAGGGTGCCTCACGGCAGGCGATGGTGGTGGTGGGGGGAAAGGCAAAGGGCGGGGATTCTACCTTTTGCTTTTGCCTCCACATTTTGCACCAGTTTTGCCTTCCTTTTTATGGGCCTCAAGGCGGGCTATGCACGGCCCGTACGGCACGTAGTTTCCAGGCGTTCAAAAGTGATTATGATAAGCAGCCATCATGACGAAGCACTTTTGAAGCCTTTCAGGTGTTGAGCAGTGATAATGGCGAAGCGTTTTTTGGCGCCTTTCTCTTAGTATTAGGCTCTTGCACACTTCAGAAGCAAGGGGCCATTGTGACACAGCAGGGCCTTGTATAAGCAAGGGGTCATTGTAGCACGGCAGGGCCTCGTGGAATCAAGGGGATCGTAGTGACACTGTGGGGCTCCAGGAGGCCACGGGGCCATTCTGACTGTGTGCAAGCAAGGATACCGTTGTTACGCTACGGGGCATCATGGAACCAAGGAGGCCATTGTGAAGCAGCTGGGCAACCCGCTGAGACTATTATGACACTTCAAGGCCTTGTGACACTGAAGGGCCATGGTGGAACTGCAGGGCCTCGTGGAACCAGTGAGACCATTGTGACATCACAGGGCCTCATGGGAGCCAGGGGCCATTGTGACACAGCCAGGCCTGACAGAAGCAAGGGGCCATTGTGACACTGCAAGGTCTCACGGAAGCAAAGGGCCAGTGTGCCACAGCCAGGCCTTGTGGAACCAAGGGGCCATTGTGATCCTGGGGAGCCCAATAGAACCAAGGAGCCATTGTGACCCTGCAGCACCTTACGGAATCATGGAGACCCTTGTGACCCTCTGTGACCTCATGGAACCAGTGGGCCATTGTGTTATTCTGCAGCCCCATGGAACCAAGGAAACCATTGTGACACAGCCAGGCCTCGTGGAAGCAAGGGGCCTTTGTGCCGCTGTAGAGCCAAGGAGACCACTGTGCTATTGCTGGGCCTCAGGGGAACAAAATGGTGATGCTGCAGGGCCCCAAGGCTGCAAAGAGCGTGGAACAGGTGTGGTTGGCTTGGCCTCCTGGGGGCCACCTGCCTGCTCCAGCTGAGCTTGGCATGTTGAGGGGTGCTTCTCCTCTGGCCCTGAAACGCTGGAGTTCCTTGCTTTCCTTTCTGTGCGAAAGCACTGTCCTTCTCCTCCAGGGACCCATGGCTGAAATTAGGATTCTACCTCCAAATTGGATTCTGTCCGAGGATTGTTCCCATGTGAAACCTGCCAGGACAGACAGCTCAGGCTGGCCTTGGCCTCTTAGGGGCCACCTCGCATCTGCCTTCAAAACACGCGGGGGCTGTGCTTCTCTTCCCATGGAAAAAACCATCTTTCAAGTCCAGCCATCCATGGCCAAAATTGGGAATCCACCTCTGAAATTCCATATCTCCAAGGAATAGCTCCCCGACAAAAGCTGCCAGGAATGTCCAGCTTCCCTTGGCTTCCTGAGGGCCAGCTCTCATCTGCCTTTGAAACACTGGGCCTCCTCACTTTGCTGCCAATGGAAAAGAACTGTCCTTCTGGGCCAGATGTCCACGGACAAAACTGGGATTTGGCCCCCCAAATTGCATCTAGCCAAGGATTGCTCCAAGACAAAAGCTGCCAAGACAAACAGGTCTGGCTGGCCTTGGCCTCCTTGAGGCACCACTAATCAGCCTTTGAAACACTGGGGCTCTGCCCTTTCCTTCCTGGGGAGAAGAAGTGTCATTCCCGTCCAGGCACCCACAGCTGAAATGGAATTCCACCTCCAAAACTCCCCGTATGTCCAAGGGTTGCTTTCAGACAGAAGCTGCAAGGACAGACACGTCTGCCTTGCCTTGGCCTCTGGTGGCTGCCTCTCATCTGCCTTCAAAACACTGGGGTTCTGTGGTTTCCTTCCTGTAGAAAAGAACCGACCTTCTTGTCCAGGTGCCCGTGGCCTCGAGCACATGATCACTACAGAGGGACAAAGGAGCTCTGTGCTCAGTGGAGTGGAGACTGAGGACAGTGGAGGAGAGTCCTGGGTGGGCTTGAAGGGTGGTTTCAGACATGGTGGATCCTTTCTAGCTAGTAGAGACCAGCTGGCAAAAGAAAGAATTAATGCCAAGGGCAGCTGGGCAGGTCCAGGCTGGACACAAGGAGAAAGGAATTTCTCTCCCAGGGCAGTGCAGTGGTGCAACGTGTCCCCCAGAAGGAGGCTGGAGCAGCCCAAGGCTTTGTGTGCCAAGGCAGAGGCAGGCAGGACGCAGAGCCATCAGCAAAGGAAGGGGCCCATTGTTACACAGCAGGGCCGCAGAACCAAGGAGATCATTGTGACACTGCACAACCTCATGCAATCAAGGCGTCCGTGTTACGCTACTGAACCTCACGGAGCCAAGGGTCCATTGTGACACTGCGGAGCCAAGGAGACTGTTGCTGACAGTACCAAAGTTCATGGAACCAAAAGTCCATTGTGACATTGTGGCGCCTCACGGAACCGTGGAGAGCATTATGACACTTTGTTACTATCTGATTTACACCCAGAAGGGCAAAGAAAAGGAAATCTCTGAGTATAAAAAGGAAAGAACTTTGAAGGTTCAAAATATTCCCAAAGACCAGATTAAAACCAAACGAGATTAAATGTTGGTGCCAAACAAATGGGTATCTCTTTATCTAATGGTAAGAGAGGCAAAGAGAAAGAAGGAGAAAAGTAGAGAAAAGTTAGAAAAGACAAGGTTACTCTAACAAGCACTGCATAAGTCACCACCACACTGTGCTACCTTTGTTGCTGCTGAGACAGGGTGGGGGAAGTGGAGAAGTTTTTGCCTTTTTTCCCCTGCTGTTTGAAGCGTCTTATCTGCCTCTTCTGAAGTCTAGAGCAGTTTGGCTGGAAAGCGGCGGCCCATCCTCCGAGATGCAGGCTCGATGCTTGCAGCTGAACCTGGGTCCGCCTGGGACGAAGGAGCAGGGCTAGGGGTTGCACAACTCCCTCGGGATTTCAGTCCAGGGGTGAAGGATTGGGGGGTGCTCCCCAGGCGGGCGGCGTCGGCTCCCGGAGGCCTCAGGGTGCCTCACGGCAGGCGATGGTGGTGGTGGGGGGAAAGGCAAAGGGCGGGGATTCTACCTTTTGCTTTTGCCTCCACATTTTGCACCAGTTTTGCCTTCCTTTTTATGGGCCTCAAGGCGGGCTATGCACGGCCCGTACGGCACGTAGTTTCCAGGCGTTCAAAAGTGATTATGATAAGCAGCCATCATGACGAAGCACTTTTGAAGCCTTTCAGGTGTTGAGCAGTGATAATGGCGAAGCGTTTTTTGGCGCCTTTCTCTTAGTATTAGGCTCTTGCACACTTCAGAAGCAAGGGGCCATTGTGACACAGCAGGGCCTTGTATAAGCAAGGGGTCATTGTAGCACGGCAGGGCCTCGTGGAATCAAGGGGATCGTAGTGACACTGTGGGGCTCCCTGAGGCCACGGGGCCATTCTGACTGTGTGGAAGCAAGGATACCGTTGTTACGCTACGGGGCATCATGGAACCAAGGAGGCCATTGTGAAGCAGCTGGGCAACCCGCTGAGACTATTATGACACTTCAAGGCCTTGTGACACTGAAGGGCCATGGTGGAACTGCAGGGCCTCGTGGAACCAGTGAGACCATTGTGACATCACAGGGCCTCATGGGAGCCAGGGGCCATTGTGACACAGCCAGGCCTGACAGAAGCAAGGGGCCATTGTGACACTGCAAGGTCTCACGGAAGCAAAGGGCCAGTGTGCCACAGCCAGGCCTTGTGGAACCAAGGGGCCATTGTGATCCTGGGGAGCCCAATAGAACCAAGGAGCCATTGTGACCCTGCAGCACCTTACGGAATCATGGAGACCCTTGTGACCCTCTGTGACCTCATGGAACCAGTGGGCCATTGTGTTATTCTGCAGCCCCATGGAACCAAGGAAACCATAGTGACACAGCCAGGCCTCGTGGAAGCAAGGGGCCTTTGTGCCGCTGTAGAGCCAAGGAGACCACTGTGCTATTGCTGGGCCTCAGGGGAACAAAATGGTGATGCTGCAGGGCCCCAAGGCTGCAAAGAGCGTGGAACAGGTGTGGTTGGCTTGGCCTCCTGGGGGCCACCTGCCTGCTCCAGCTGAGCTTGGCATGTTGAGGGGTGCTTCTCCTCTGGCCCTGAAACGCTGGAGTTCCTTGCTTTCCTTTCTGTGCGAAAGCACTGTCCTTCTCCTCCAGGGACCCATGGCTGAAATTAGGATTCTACCTCCAACTTGGATTCTGTCCGAGGATTGTTCCCATGTGAAACCTGCCAGGACAGACAGCTCACGCTGGCCTTGGCCTCTTAGGGGCCACCTCGCATCTGCCTTCAAAACACGCGGGGGCTGTGCTTCTCTTCCCATGGAAAAAACCATCTTTCAAGTCCAGCCATCCATGGCCAAAATTGGGAATCCACCTCTGAAATTCCATATCTCCAAGGAATAGCTCCCCGACAAAAGCTGCCAGGAATGTCCAGCTTCCCTTGGCTTCCTGAGGGCCAGCTCTCATCTGCCTTTGAAACACTGGGCCTCCTCACTTTGCTGCCAATGGAAAAGAACTGTCCTTCTGGGCCAGATGTCCACGGACAAAACTGGGATTTGGCCCCCCAAATTGCATCTAGCCAAGGATTGCTCCAAGACAAAAGCTGCCAAGACAAACAGGTCTGGCTGGCCTTGGCCTCCTTGAGGCACCACTAATCAGCCTTTGAAACACTGGGGCTCTGCCCTTTCCTTCCTGGGGAGAAGAAGTGTCATTCCCGTCCAGGCACCCACAGCTGAAATGGAATTCCACCTCCAAAACTCCCCGTATGTCCAAGGGTTGCTTTCAGACAGAAGCTGCAAGGACAGACACGTCTGCCTTGCCTTGGCCTCTGGTGGCTGCCTCTCATCTGCCTTCAAAACACTGGGGTTCTGTGGTTTCCTTCCTGTAGAAAAGAACCGACCTTCTTGTCCAGGTGCCCGTGGCCTCGAGCACATGATCACTACAGAGGGACAAAGGAGCTCTGTGCTCAGTGGAGTGGAGACTGAGGACAGTGGAGGAGAGTCCTGGGTGGGCTTGAAGGGTGGTTTCAGACATGGTGGATCCTTTCTAGCTAGTAGAGACCAGCTGGCAAAAGAAAGAATTAATGCCAAGGGCAGCTGGGCAGGTCCAGGCTGGACACAAGGAGAAAGGAATTTCTCTCCCAGGGCAGTGCAGTGGTGCAACGTGTCCCCCAGAAGGAGTCTGGAGCAGCCCAAGGCTTTGTGTGCCAAGGCAGAGGCAGGCAGGACGCAGAGCCATCAGCAAAGGAAGGGGCCCATTGTTACACAGCAGGGCCGCAGAACCAAGGAGATCATTGTGACACTGCACAACCTCATGCAATCAAGGCGTCCGTGTTACGCTACTGAACCTCACGGAGCCAAGGGTCCATTGTGACACTGCGGAGCCAAGGAGACTGTTGCTGACAGTACCAAAGTTCATGGAACCAAAAGTCCATTGTGACATTGTGGCGCCTCACGGAACCGTGGAGAGCATTATGACACTTTGTTACTATCTGATTTACACCCAGAAGGGCAAAGAAAAGGAAATCTCTGAGTATAAAAAGGAAAGAACTTTGAAGGTTCAAAATATTCCCAAAGACCAGATTAAAACCAAACGAGATTAAATGTTGGTGCCAAACAAATGGGTATCTCTTTATCTAATGGTAAGAGAGGCAAAGAGAAAGAAGGAGAAAAGTAGAGAAAAGTTAGAAAAGACAAAGTTACTCTAACAAGCACTGCATAAGTCACCACCACACTGTGCTACCTTTGTTGCTGCTGAGACAGGGTGGGGGAAGTGGAGAAGTTTTTGCCTTTTTTCCCCTGCTGTTTGAAGCGTCTTATCTGCCTCTTCTGAAGTCTAGAGCAGTTTGGCTGGAAAGCGGCGGCCCATCCTCCGAGATGCAGGCTCGATGCTTGCAGCTGAACCTGGGTCCGCCTGGGACGAAGGAGCAGGGCTAGGGGTTGCACAACTCCCTCGGGATTTCAGTCCAGGGGTGAAGGATTGGGGGGTGCTCCCCAGGCGGGCGGCGTCGGCTCCCGGAGGCCTCAGGGTGCCTCACGGCAGGCGATGGTGGTGGTGGGGGGAAAGGCAAAGGGCGGGGATTCTACCTTTTGCTTTTGCCTCCACATTTTGCACCAGTTTTGCCTTCCTTTTTATGGGCCTCAAGGCGGGCTATGCACGGCCCGTACGGCACGTAGTTTCCAGGCGTTCAAAAGTGATTATGATAAGCAGCCATCATGACGAAGCACTTTTGAAGCCTTTCAGGTGTTGAGCAGTGATAATGGCGAAGCGTTTTTTGGCGCCTTTCTCTTAGTATTAGGCTCTTGCACACTTCAGAAGCAAGGGGCCATTGTGACACAGCAGGGCCTTGTATAAGCAAGGGGTCATTGTAGCACGGCAGGGCCTCGTGGAATCAAGGGGATCGTAGTGACACTGTGGGGCTCCAGGAGGCCACGGGGCCATTCTGACTGTGTGGAAGCAAGGATACCGTTGTTACGCTACGGGGCATCATGGAACCAAGGAGGCCATTGTGAAGCAGCTGGGGAACCCGCTGAGACTATTATGACACTTCAAGGCCTTGTGACACTGAAGGGCCATGGTGGAACTGCAGGGCCTCGTGGAACCAGTGAGACCATTGTGACATCACAGGGCCTCATGGGAGCCAGGGGCCATTGTGACACAGCCAGGCCTGACAGAAGCAAGGGGCCATTGTGACACTGCAAGGTCTCACGGAAGCAAAGGGCCAGTGTGCCACAGCCAGGCCTTGTGGAACCAAGGGGCCATTGTGATCCTGGGGAGCCCAATAGAACCAAGGAGCCATTGTGACCCTGCAGCACCTTACGGAATCATGGAGACCCTTGTGACCCTCTGTGACCTCATGGAACCAGTGGGCCATTGTGTTATTCTGCAGCCCCATGGAACCAAGGAAACCATTGTGACACAGCCAGGCCTCGTGGAAGCAAGGGGCCTTTGTGCCGCTGTAGAGCCAAGGAGACCACTGTGCTATTGCTGGGCCTCAGGGGAACAAAATGGTGATGCTGCAGGGCCCCAAGGCTGCAAAGAGCGTGGAACAGGTGTGGTTGGCTTGGCCTCCTGGGGGCCACCTGCCTGCTCCAGCTGAGCTTGGCATGTTGAGGGGTGCTTCTCCTCTGGCCCTGAAACGCTGGAGTTCCTTGCTTTCCTTTCTGTGCGAAAGCACTGTCCTTCTCCTCCAGGGACCCATGGCTGAAATTAGGATTCTACCTCCAAATTGGATTCTGTCCGAGGATTGTTCCCATGTGAAACCTGCCAGGACAGACAGCTCAGGCTGGCCTTGGCCTCTTAGGGGCCACCTCGCATCTGCCTTCAAAACACGCGGGGGCTGTGCTTCTCTTCCCATGGAATAAAACCATCTTTCAAGTCCAGCCATCCATGGCCAAAATGGGGAATCCACCTCTGAAATTCCATATCTCCAAGGAATAGCTCCCCGACAAAAGCTGCCAGGAATGTCCAGCTTCCCTTGGCTTCCTGAGGGCCAGCTCTCATCTGCCTTTGAAACACTGGGCCTCCTCACTTTGCTGCCAATGGAAAAGAACTGTCCTTCTGGGCCAGATGTCCACGGACAAAACTGGGATTTGGCCCCCCAAATTGCATCTAGCCAAGGATTGCTCCAAGACAAAAGCTGCCAAGACAAACAGGTCTGGCTGGCCTTGGCCTCCTTGAGGCACCACTAATCAGCCTTTGAAACACTGGGGCTCTGCCCTTTCCTTCCTGGGGAGAAGAAGTGTCATTCCCGTCCAGGCACCCACAGCTGAAATGGAATTCCACCTCCAAAACTCCCCGTATGTCCAAGGGTTGCTTTCAGACAGAAGCTGCAAGGACAGACACGTCTGCCTTGCCTTGGCCTCTGGTGGCTGCCTCTCATCTGCCTTCAAAACACTGGGGTTCTGTGGTTTCCTTCCTGTAGAAAAGAACCGACCTTCTTGTCCAGGTGCCCGTGGCCTCGAGCACATGATCACTACAGAGGGACAAAGGAGCTCTGTGCTCAGTGGAGTGGAGACTGAGGACAGTGGAGGAGAGTCCTGGGTGGGCTTGAAGGGTGGTTTCAGACATGGTGGATCCTTTCTAGCTAGTAGAGACCAGCTGGCAAAAGAAAGAATTAATGCCAAGGGCAGCTGGGCAGGTCCAGGCTGGACACAAGGAGAAAGGAATTTCTCTCCCAGGGCAGTGCAGTGGTGCAACGTGTCCCCCAGAAGGAGTCTGGAGCAGCCCAAGGCTTTGTGTGCCAAGGCAGAGGCAGGCAGGACGCAGAGCCATCAGCAAAGGAAGGGGCCCATTGTTACACAGCAGGGCCGCAGAACCAAGGAGATCATTGTGACACTGCACAACCTCATGCAATCAAGGCGTCCGTGTTACGCTACTGAACCTCACGGAGCCAAGGGTCCATTGTGACACTGCGGAGCCAAGGAGACTGTTGCTGACAGTACCAAAGTTCATGGAACCAAAAGTCCATTGTGACATTGTGGCGCCTCACGGAACCGTGGAGAGCATTATGACACTTTGTTACTATCTGATTTACACCCAGAAGGGCAAAGAAAAGGAAATCTCTGAGTATAAAAAGGAAAGAACTTTGAAGGTTCAAAATATTCCCAAAGACCAGATTAAAACCAAACGAGATTAAATGTTGGTGCCAAACAAATGGGTATCTCTTTATCTAATGGTAAGAGAGGCAAAGAGAAAGAAGGAGAAAAGTAGAGAAAAGTTAGAAAAGACAAGGTTACTCTAACAAGCACTGGATAAGTCACCACCACACTGTGCTACCTTTGTTGCTGCTGAGACAGGGTGGGGGAAGTGGAGAAGTTTTTGCCTTTTTTCCCCTGCTGTTTGAAGCGTCTTATCTGCCTCTTCTGAAGTCTAGAGCAGTTTGGCTGGAAAGCGGCGGCCCATCCTCCGAGATGCAGGCTCGATGCTTGCAGCTGAACCTGGGTCCGCCTGGGACGAAGGAGCAGGGCTAGGGGTTGCACAACTCCCTCGGGATTTCAGTCCAGGGGTGAAGGATTGGGGGGTGCTCCCCAGGCGGGCGGCGTCGGCTCCCGGAGGCCTCAGGGTGCCTCACGGCAGGCGATGGTGGTGGTGGGGGGAAAGGCAAAGGGCGGGGATTCTACCTTTTGCTTTTGCCTCCACATTTTGCACCAGTTTTGCCTTCCTTTTTATGGGCCTCAAGGCGGGCTATGCACGGCCCGTACGGCACGTAGTTTCCAGGCGTTCAAAAGTGATTATGATAAGCAGCCATCATGACGAAGCACTTTTGAAGCCTTTCAGGTGTTGAGCAGTGATAATGGCGAAGCGTTTTTTGGCGCCTTTCTCTTAGTATTAGGCTCTTGCACACTTCAGAAGCAAGGGGCCATTGTGACACAGCAGGGCCTTGTATAAGCAAGGGGTCATTGTAGCACGGCAGGGCCTCGTGGAATCAAGGGGATCGTAGTGACACTGTGGGGCTCCAGGAGGCCACGGGGCCATTCTGACTGTGTGCAAGCAAGGATACCGTTGTTACGCTACGGGGCATCATGGAACCAAGGAGGCCATTGTGAAGCAGCTGGGCAACCCGCTGAGACTATTATGACACTTCAAGGCCTTGTGACACTGAAGGGCCATGGTGGAACTGCAGGGCCTCGTGGAACCAGTGAGACCATTGTGACATCACAGGGCCTCATGGGAGCCAGGGGCCATTGTGACACAGCCAGGCCTGACAGAAGCAAGGGGCCATTGTGACACTGCAAGGTCTCACGGAAGCAAAGGGCCAGTGTGCCACAGCCAGGCCTTGTGGAACCAAGGGGCCATTGTGATCCTGGGGAGCCCAATAGAACCAAGGAGCCATTGTGACCCTGCAGCACCTTACGGAATCATGGAGACCCTTGTGACCCTCTGTGACCTCATGGAACCAGTGGGCCATTGTGTTATTCTGCAGCCCCATGGAAGCAAGGAAACCATAGTGACACAGCCAGGCCTCGTGGAAGCAAGGGGCCTTTGTGCCGCTGTAGAGCCAAGGAGACCACTGTGCTATTGCTGGGCCTCAGGGGAACAAAATGGTGATGCTGCAGGGCCCCAAGGCTGCAAAGAGCGTGGAACAGGTGTGGTTGGCTTGGCCTCCTGGGGGCCACCTGCCTGCTCCAGCTGAGCTTGGCATGTTGAGGGGTGCTTCTCCTCTGGCCCTGAAACGCTGGAGTTCCTTGCTTTCCTTTCTGTGCGAAAGCACTGTCCTTCTCCTCCAGGGACCCATGGCTGAAATTAGGATTCTACCTCCAAATTGGATTCTGTCCGAGGATTGTTCCCATGTGAAACCTGCCAGGACAGACAGCTCACGCTGGCCTTGGCCTCTTAGGGGCCACCTCGCATCTGCCTTCAAAACACGCGGGGGCTGTGCTTCTCTTCCCATGGAAAAAACCATCTTTCAAGTCCAGCCATCCATGGCCAAAATTGGGAATCCACCTCTGAAATTCCATATCTCCAAGGAATAGCTCCCCGACAAAAGCTGCCAGGAATGTCCAGCTTCCCTTGGCTTCCTGAGGGCCAGCTCTCATCTGCCTTTGAAACACTGGGCCTCCTCACTTTGCTGCCAATGGAAAAGAACTGTCCTTCTGGGCCAGATGTCCACGGACAAAACTGGGATTTGGCCCCCCAAATTGCATCTAGCCAAGGATTGCTCCAAGACAAAAGCTGCCAAGACAAACAGGTCTGGCTGGCCTTGGCCTCCTTGAGGCACCACTAATCAGCCTTTGAAACACTGGGGCTCTGCCCTTTCCTTCCTGGGGAGAAGAAGTGTCATTCCCGTCCAGGCACCCACAGCTGAAATGGAATTCCACCTCCAAAACTCCCCGTATGTCCAAGGGTTGCTTTCAGACAGAAGCTGCAAGGACAGACACGTCTGCCTTGCCTTGGCCTCTGGTGGCTGCCTCTCATCTGCCTTCAAAACACTGGGGTTCTGTGGTTTCCTTCCTGTAGAAAAGAACCGACCTTCTTGTCCAGGTGCCCGTGGCCTCGAGCACATGATCACTACAGAGGGACAAAGGAGCTCTGTGCTCAGTGGAGTGGAGACTGAGGACAGTGGAGGAGAGTCCTGGGTGGGCTTGAAGGGTGGTTTCAGACATGGTGGATCCTTTCTAGCTAGTAGAGACCAGCTGGCAAAAGAAAGAATTAATGCCAAGGGCAGCTGGGCAGGTCCAGGCTGGACACAAGGAGAAAGGAATTTCTCTCCCAGGGCAGTGCAGTGGTGCAACGTGTCCCCCAGAAGGAGTCTGGAGCAGCCCAAGGCTTTGTGTGCCAAGGCAGAGGCAGGCAGGACGCAGAGCCATCAGCAAAGGAAGGGGCCCATTGTTACACAGCAGGGCCGCAGAACCAAGGAGATCATTGTGACACTGCACAACCTCATGCAATCAAGGCGTCCGTGTTACGCTACTGAACCTCACGGAGCCAAGGGTCCATTGTGACACTGCGGAGCCAAGGAGACTGTTGCTGACAGTACCAAAGTTCATGGAACCAAAAGTCCATTGTGACATTGTGGCGCCTCACGGAACCGTGGAGAGCATTATGACACTTTGTTACTATCTGATTTACACCCAGAAGGGCAAAGAAAAGGAAATCTCTGAGTATAAAAAGGAAAGAACTTTGAAGGTTCAAAATATTCCCAAAGACCAGATTAAAACCAAACGAGATTAAATGTTGGTGCCAAACAAATGGGTATCTCTTTATCTAATGGTAAGAGAGGCAAAGAGAAAGAAGGAGAAAAGTAGAGAAAAGTTAGAAAAGACAAGGTTACTCTAACAAGCACTGCATAAGTCACCACCACACTGTGCTACCTTTGTTGCTGCTGAGACAGGGTGGGGGAAGTGGAGAAGTTTTTGCCTTTTTTCCCCTGCTGTTTGAAGCGTCTTATCTGCCTCTTCTGAAGTCTAGAGCAGTTTGGCTGGAAAGCGGCGGCCCATCCTCCGAGATGCAGGCTCGATGCTTGCAGCTGAACCTGGGTCCGCCTGGGACGAAGGAGCAGGGCTAGGGGTTGCACAACTCCCTCGGGATTTCAGTCCAGGGGTGAAGGATTGGGGGGTGCTCCCCAGGCGGGCGGCGTCGGCTCCCGGAGGCCTCAGGGTGCCTCACGGCAGGCGATGGTGGTGGTGGGGGGAAAGGCAAAGGGCGGGGATTCTACCTTTTGCTTTTGCCTCCACATTTTGCACCAGTTTTGCCTTCCTTTTTATGGGCCTCAAGGCGGGCTATGCACGGCCCGTACGGCACGTAGTTTCCAGGCGTTCAAAAGTGATTATGATAAGCAGCCATCATGACGAAGCACTTTTGAAGCCTTTCAGGTGTTGAGCAGTGATAATGGCGAAGCGTTTTTTGGCGCCTTTCTCTTAGTATTAGGCTCTTGCACACTTCAGAAGCAAGGGGCCATTGTGACACAGCAGGGCCTTGTATAAGCAAGGGGTCATTGTAGCACGGCAGGGCCTCGTGGAATCAAGGGGATCGTAGTGACACTGTGGGGCTCCAGGAGGCCACGGGGCCATTCTGACTGTGTGGAAGCAAGGATACCGTTGTTACGCTACGGGGCATCATGGAACCAAGGAGGCCATTGTGAAGCAGCTGGGGAACCCGCTGAGACTATTATGACACTTCAAGGCCTTGTGACACTGAAGGGCCATGGTGGAACTGCAGGGCCTCGTGGAACCAGTGAGACCATTGTGACATCACAGGGCCTCATGGGAGCCAGGGGCCATTGTGACACAGCCAGGCCTGACAGAAGCAAGGGGCCATTGTGACACTGCAAGGTCTCACGGAAGCAAAGGGCCAGTGTGCCACAGCCAGGCCTTGTGGAACCAAGGGGCCATTGTGATCCTGGGGAGCCCAATAGAACCAAGGAGCCATTGTGACCCTGCAGCACCTTACGGAATCATTGAGACCCTTGTGACCCTCTGTGACCTCATGGAACCAGTGGGCCATTGTGTTATTCTGCAGCCCCATGGAACCAAGGAAACCATTGTGACACAGCCAGGCCTCGTGGAAGCAAGGGGCCTTTGTGCCGCTGTAGAGCCAAGGAGACCACTGTGCTATTGCTGGGCCTCAGGGGAACAAAATGGTGATGCTGCAGGGCCCCAAGGCTGCAAAGAGCGTGGAACAGGTGTGGTTGGCTTGGCCTCCTGGGGGCCACCTGCCTGCTCCAGCTGAGCTTGGCATGTTGAGGGGTGCTTCTCCTCTGGCCCTGAAACGCTGGAGTTCCTTGCTTTCCTTTCTGTGCGAAAGCACTGTCCTTCTCCTCCAGGGACCCATGGCTGAAATTAGGATTCTACCTCCAACTTGGATTCTGTCCGAGGATTGTTCCCATGTGAAACCTGCCAGGACAGACAGCTCACGCTGGCCTTGGCCTCTTAGGGGCCACCTCGCATCTGCCTTCAAAACACGCGGGGGCTGTGCTTCTCTTCCCATGGAAAAAACCATCTTTCAAGTCCAGCCATCCATGGCCAAAATTGGGAATCCACCTCTGAATTTCCATATCTCCAAGGAATAGCTCCCCGACAAAAGCTGCCAGGAATGTCCAGCTTCCCTTGGCTTCCTGAGGGCCAGCTCTCATCTGCCTTTGAAACACTGGGCCTCCTCACTTTGCTGCCAATGGAAAAGAACTGTCCTTCTGGGCCAGATGTCCACGGACAAAACTGGGATTTGGCCCCCCAAATTGCATCTAGCCAAGGATTGCTCCAAGACAAAAGCTGCCAAGACAAACAGGTCTGGCTGGCCTTGGCCTCCTTGAGGCACCACTAATCAGCCTTTGAAACACTGGGGCTCTGCCCTTTCCTTCCTGGGGAGAAGAAGTGTCATTCCCGTCCAGGCACCCACAGCTGAAATGGAATTCCACCTCCAAAACTCCCCGTATGTCCAAGGGTTGCTTTCAGACAGAAGCTGCAAGGACAGACACGTCTGCCTTGCCTTGGCCTCTGGTGGCTGCCTCTCATCTGCCTTCAAAACACTGGGGTTCTGTGGTTTCCTTCCTGTAGAAAAGAACCGACCTTCTTGTCCAGGTGCCCGTGGCCTCGAGCACATGATCACTACAGAGGGACAAAGGAGCTCTGTGCTCAGTGGAGTGGAGACTGAGGACAGTGGAGGAGAGTCCTGGGTGGGCTTGAAGGGTGGTTTCAGACATGGTGGATCCTTTCTAGCTAGTAGAGACCAGCTGGCAAAAGAAAGAATTAATGCCAAGGGCAGCTGGGCAGGTCCAGGCTGGACACAAGGAGAAAGGAATTTCTCTCCCAGGGCAGTGCAGTGGTGCAACGTGTCCCCCAGAAGGAGTCTGGAGCAGCCCAAGGCTTTGTGTGCCAAGGCAGAGGCAGGCAGGACGCAGAGCCATCAGCAAAGGAAGGGGCCCATTGTTACACAGCAGGGCCGCAGAACCAAGGAGATCATTGTGACACTGCACAACCTCATGCAATCAAGGCGTCCGTGTTACGCTACTGAACCTCACGGAGCCAAGGGTCCATTGTGACACTGCGGAGCCAAGGAGACTGTTGCTGACAGTACCAAAGTTCATGGAACCAAAAGTCCATTGTGACATTGTGGCGCCTCACGGAACCGTGGAGAGCATTATGACACTTTGTTACTATCTGATTTACACCCAGAAGGGCAAAGAAAAGGAAATCTCTGAGTATAAAAAGGAAAGAACTTTGAAGGTTCAAAATATTCCCAAAGACCAGATTAAAACCAAACGAGATTAAATGTTGGTGCCAAACAAATGGGTATCTCTTTATCTAATGGTAAGAGAGGCAAAGAGAAAGAAGGAGAAAAGTAGAGAAAAGTTAGAAAAGACAAGGTTACTCTAACAAGCACTGGATAAGTCACCACCACACTGTGCTACCTTTGTTGCTGCTGAGACAGGGTGGGGGAAGTGGAGAAGTTTTTGCCTTTTTTCCCCTGCTGTTTGAAGCGTCTTATCTGCCTCTTCTGAAGTCTAGAGCAGTTTGGCTGGAAAGCGGCGGCCCATCCTCCGAGATGCAGGCTCGATGCTTGCAGCTGAACCTGGCTCCGCCTGGGACGAAGGAGCAGGGCTAGGGGTTGCACAACTCCCTCGGGATTTCAGTCCAGGGGTGAAGGATTGGGGGGTGCTCCCCAGGCGGGCGGCGTCGGCTCCCGGAGGCCTCAGGGTGCCTCACGGCAGGCGATGGTGGTGGTGGGGGGAAAGGCAAAGGGCGGGGATTCTACCTTTTGCTTTTGCCTCCACATTTTGCACCAGTTTTGCCTTCCTTTTTATGGGCCTCAAGGCGGGCTATGCACGGCCCGTACGGCACGTAGTTTCCAGGCGTTCAAAAGTGATTATGATAAGCAGCCATCGTGACGAAGCACTTTTGAAGCCTTTCAGGTGTTGAGCAGTGATAATGGCGAAGCGTTTTTTGGCGCCTTTCTCTTAGTATTAGGCTCTTGCACACTTCAGAAGCAAGGGGCCATTGTGACACAGCAGGGCCTTGTATAAGCAAGGGGTCATTGTAGCACGGCAGGGCCTCGTGGAATCAAGGGGATCGTAGTGACACTGTGGGGCTCCCTGAGGCCACGGGGCCATTCTGACTGTGTGGAAGCAAGGATACCGTTGTTACGCTACGGGGCATCATGGAACCAAGGAGGCCATTGTGAAGCAGCTGGGCAACCCGCTGAGACTATTATGACACTTCAAGGCCTTGTGACACTGAAGGGCCATGGTGGAACTGCAGGGCCTCGTGGAACCAGTGAGACCATTGTGACATCACAGGGCCTCATGGGAGCCAGGGGCCATTGTGACACAGCCAGGCCTGACAGAAGCAAGGGGCCATTGTGACACTGCAAGGTCTCACGGAAGCAAAGGGCCAGTGTGCCACAGCCAGGCCTTGTGGAACCAAGGGGCCATTGTGATCCTGGGGAGCCCAATAGAACCAAGGAGCCATTGTGACCCTGCAGCACCTTACGGAATCATGGAGACCCTTGTGACCCTCTGTGACCTCATGGAACCAGTGGGCCATTGTGTTATTCTGCAGCCCCATGGAAGCAAGGAAACCATAGTGACACAGCCAGGCCTCGTGGAAGCAAGGGGCCTTTGTGCCGCTGTAGAGCCAAGGAGACCACTGTGCTATTGCTGGGCCTCAGGGGAACAAAATGGTGATGCTGCAGGGCCCCAAGGCTGCAAAGAGCGTGGAACAGGTGTGGTTGGCTTGGCCTCCTGGGGGCCACCTGCCTGCTCCAGCTGAGCTTGGCATGTTGAGGGGTGCTTCTCCTCTGGCCCTGAAACGCTGGAGTTCCTTGCTTTCCTTTCTGTGCGAAAGCACTGTCCTTCTCCTCCAGGGACCCATGGCTGAAATTAGGATTCTACCTCCAACTTGGATTCTGTCCGAGGATTGTTCCCATGTGAAACCTGCCAGGACAGACAGCTCACGCTGGCCTTGGCCTCTTAGGGGCCACCTCGCATCTGCCTTCAAAACACGCGGGGGCTGTGCTTCTCTTCCCATGGAAAAAACCATCTTTCAAGTCCAGCCATCCATGGCCAAAATTGGGAATCCACCTCTGAAATTCCATATCTCCAAGGAATAGCTCCCCGACAAAAGCTGCCAGGAATGTCCAGCTTCCCTTGGCTTCCTGAGGGCCAGCTCTCATCTGCCTTTGAAACACTGGGCCTCCTCACTTTGCTGCCAATGGAAAAGAACTGTCCTTCTGGGCCAGATGTCCACGGACAAAACTGGGATTTGGCCCCCCAAATTGCATCTAGCCAAGGATTGCTCCAAGACAAAAGCTGCCAAGACAAACAGGTCTGGCTGGCCTTGGCCTCCTTGAGGCACCACTAATCAGCCTTTGAAACACTGGGGCTCTGCCCTTTCCTTCCTGGGGAGAAGAAGTGTCATTCCCGTCCAGGCACCCACAGCTGAAATGGAATTCCACCTCCAAAACTCCCCGTATGTCCAAGGGTTGCTTTCAGACAGAAGCTGCAAGGACAGACACGTCTGCCTTGCCTTGGCCTCTGGTGGCTGCCTCTCATCTGCCTTCAAAACACTGGGGTTCTGTGGTTTCCTTCCTGTAGAAAAGAACCGACCTTCTTGTCCAGGTGCCCGTGGCCTCGAGCACATGATCACTACAGAGGGACAAAGGAGCTCTGTGCTCAGTGGAGTGGAGACTGAGGACAGTGGAGGAGAGTCCTGGGTGGGCTTGAAGGGTGGTTTCAGACATGGTGGATCCTTTCTAGCTAGTAGAGACCAGCTGGCAAAAGAAAGAATTAATGCCAAGGGCAGCTGGGCAGGTCCAGGCTGGACACAAGGAGAAAGGAATTTCTCTCCCAGGGCAGTGCAGTGGTGCAACGTGTCCCCCAGAAGGAGTCTGGAGCAGCCCAAGGCTTTGTGTGCCAAGGCAGAGGCAGGCAGGACGCAGAGCCATCAGCAAAGGAAGGGGCCCATTGTTACACAGCAGGGCCGCAGAACCAAGGAGATCATTGTGACACTGCACAACCTCATGCAATCAAGGCGTCCATGTTACGCTACTGAACCTCACGGAGCCAAGGGTCCATTGTGACACTGCGGAGCCAAGGAGACTGTTGCTGACAGTACCAAAGTTCATGGAACCAAAAGTCCATTGTGACATTGTGGCGCCTCACGGAACCGTGGAGAGCATTATGACACTTTGTTACTATCTGATTTACACCCAGAAGGGCAAAGAAAAGGAAATCTCTGAGTATAAAAAGGAAAGAACTTTGAAGGTTCAAAATATTCCCAAAGACCAGATTAAAACCAAACGAGATTAAATGTTGGTGCCAAACAAATGGGTATCTCTTTATCTAATGGTAAGAGAGGCAAAGAGAAAGAAGGAGAAAAGTAGAGAAAAGTTAGAAAAGACAAGGTTACTCTAACAAGCACTGGATAAGTCACCACCACACTGTGCTACCTTTGTTGCTGCTGAGACAGGGTGGGGGAAGTGGAGAAGTTTTTGCCTTTTTTCCCCTGCTGTTTGAAGCGTCTTATCTGCCTCTTCTGAAGTCTAGAGCAGTTTGGCTGGAAAGCGGCGGCCCATCCTCCGAGATGCAGGCTCGATGCTTGCAGCTGAACCTGGGTCCGCCTGGGACGAAGGAGCAGGGCTAGGGGTTGCACAACTCCCTCGGGATTTCAGTCCAGGGGTGAAGGATTGGGGGGTGCTCCCCAGGCGGGCGGCGTCGGCTCCCGGAGGCCTCAGGGTGCCTCACGGCAGGCGATGGTGGTGGTGGGGGGAAAGGCAAAGGGCGGGGATTCTACCTTTTGCTTTTGCCTCCACATTTTGCACCAGTTTTGCCTTCCTTTTTATGGGCCTCAAGGCGGGCTATGCACGGCCCGTACGGCACGTAGTTTCCAGGCGTTCAAAAGTGATTATGATAAGCAGCCATCATGACGAAGCACTTTTGAAGCCTTTCAGGTGTTGAGCAGTGATAATGGCGAAGCGTTTTTTGGCGCCTTTCTCTTAGTATTAGGCTCTTGCACACTTCAGAAGCAAGGGGCCATTGTGACACAGCAGGGCCTTGTATAAGCAAGGGGTCATTGTAGCACGGCAGGGCCTCGTGGAATCAAGGGGATCGTAGTGACACTGTGGGGCTCCAGGAGGCCACGGGGCCATTCTGACTGTGTGGAAGCAAGGATACCGTTGTTACGCTACGGGGCATCATGGAACCAAGGAGGCCATTGTGAAGCAGCTGGGCAACCCGCTGAGACTATTATGACACTTCAAGGCCTTGTGACACTGAAGGGCCATGGTGGAACTGCAGGGCCTCGTGGAACCAGTGAGACCATTGTGACATCACAGGGCCTCATGGGAGCCAGGGGCCATTGTGACACAGCCAGGCCTGACAGAAGCAAGGGGCCATTGTGACACTGCAAGGTCTCACGGAAGCAAAGGGCCAGTGTGCCACAGCCAGGCCTTGTGGAACCAAGGGGCCATTGTGATCCTGGGGAGCCCAATAGAACCAAGGAGCCATTGTGACCCTGCAGCACCTTACGGAATCATGGAGACCCTTGTGACCCTCTGTGACCTCATGGAACCAGTGGGCCATTGTGTTATTCTGCAGCCCCATGGAACCAAGGAAACCATTGTGACACAGCCAGGCCTCGTGGAAGCAAGGGGCCTTTGTGCCGCTGTAGAGCCAAGGAGACCACTGTGATATTGCTGGGCCTCAGGGGAACAAAATGGTGATGCTGCAGGGCCCCAAGGCTGCAAAGAGCGTGGAACAGGTGTGGTTGGCTTGGCCTCCTGGGGGCCACCTGCCTGCTCCAGCTGAGCTTGGCATGTTGAGGGGTGCTTCTCCTCTGGCCCTGAAACGCTGGAGTTCCTTGCTTTCCTTTCTGTGCGAAAGCACTGTCCTTCTCCTCCAGGGACCCATGGCTGAAATTAGGATTCTACCTCCAAATTGGATTCTGTCCGAGGATTGTTCCCATGTGAAACCTGCCAGGACAGACAGCTCAGGCTGGCCTTGGCCTCTTAGGGGCCACCTCGCATCTGCCTTCAAAACACGCGGGGGCTGTGCTTCTCTTCCCATGGAATAAAACCATCTTTCAAGTCCAGCCATCCATGGCCAAAATTGGGAATCCACCTCTGAAATTCCATATCTCCAAGGAATAGCTCCCCGACAAAAGCTGCCAGGAATGTCCAGCTTCCCTTGGCTTCCTGAGGGCCAGCTCTCATCTGCCTTTGAAACACTGGGCCTCCTCACTTTGCTGCCAATGGAAAAGAACTGTCCTTCTGGGCCAGATGTCCACGGACAAAACTGGGATTTGGCCCCCCAAATTGCATCTAGCCAAGGATTGCTCCAAGACAAAAGCTGCCAAGACAAACAGGTCTGGCTGGCCTTGGCCTCCTTGAGGCACCACTAATCAGCCTTTGAAACACTGGGGCTCTGCCCTTTCCTTCCTGGGGAGAAGAAGTGTCATTCCCGTCCAGGCACCCACAGCTGAAATGGAATTCCACCTCCAAAACTCCCCGTATGTCCAAGGGTTGCTTTCAGACAGAAGCTGCAAGGACAGACACGTCTGCCTTGCCTTGGCCTCTGGTGGCTGCCTCTCATCTGCCTTCAAAACACTGGGGTTCTGTGGTTTCCTTCCTGTAGAAAAGAACCGACCTTCTTGTCCAGGTGCCCGTGGCCTCGAGCACATGATCACTACAGAGGGACAAAGGAGCTCTGTGCTCAGTGGAGTGGAGACTGAGGACAGTGGAGGAGAGTCCTGGGTGGGCTTGAAGGGTGGTTTCAGACATGGTGGATCCTTTCTAGCTAGTAGAGACCAGCTGGCAAAAGAAAGAATTAATGCCAAGGGCAGCTGGGCAGGTCCAGGCTGGACACAAGGAGAAAGGAATTTCTCTCCCAGGGCAGTGCAGTGGTGCAACGTGTCCCCCAGAAGGAGTCTGGAGCAGCCCAAGGCTTTGTGTGCCAAGGCAGAGGCAGGCAGGACGCAGAGCCATCAGCAAAGGAAGGGGCCCATTGTTACACAGCAGGGCCGCAGAACCAAGGAGATCATTGTGACACTGCACAACCTCATGCAATCAAGGCGTCCGTGTTACGCTACTGAACCTCACGGAGCCAAGGGTCCATTGTGACACTGCGGAGCCAAGGAGACTGTTGCTGACAGTACCAAAGTTCATGGAACCAAAAGTCCATTGTGACATTGTGGCGCCTCACGGAACCGTGGAGAGCATTATGACACTTTGTTACTATCTGATTTACACCCAGAAGGGCAAAGAAAAGGAAATCTCTGAGTATAAAAAGGAAAGAACTTTGAAGGTTCAAAATATTCCCAAAGACCAGATTAAAACCAAACGAGATTAAATGTTGGTGCCAAACAAATGGGTATCTCTTTATCTAATGGTAAGAGAGGCAAAGAGAAAGAAGGAGAAAAGTAGAGAAAAGTTAGAAAAGACAAGGTTACTCTAACAAGCACTGGATAAGTCACCACCACACTGTGCTACCTTTGTTGCTGCTGAGACAGGGTGGGGGAAGTGGAGAAGTTTTTGCCTTTTTTCCCCTGCTGTTTGAAGCGTCTTATCTGCCTCTTCTGAAGTCTAGAGCAGTTTGGCTGGAAAGCGGCGGCCCATCCTCCGAGATGCAGGCTCGATGCTTGCAGCTGAACCTGGGTCCGCCTGGGACGAAGGAGCAGGGCTAGGGGTTGCACAACTCCCTCGGGATTTCAGTCCAGGGGTGAAGGATTGGGGGGTGCTCCCCAGGCGGGCGGCGTCGGCTCCCGGAGGCCTCAGGGTGCCTCACGGCAGGCGATGGTGGTGGTGGGGGGAAAGGCAAAGGGCGGGGATTCTACCTTTTGCTTTTGCCTCCACATTTTGCACCAGTTTTGCCTTCCTTTTTATGGGCCTCAAGGCGGGCTATGCACGGCCCGTACGGCACGTAGTTTCCAGGCGTTCAAAAGTGATTATGATAAGCAGCCATCATGACGAAGCACTTTTGAAGCCTTTCAGGTGTTGAGCAGTGATAATGGCGAAGCGTTTTTTGGCGCCTTTCTCTTAGTATTAGGCTCTTGCACACTTCAGAAGCAAGGGGCCATTGTGACACAGCAGGGCCTTGTATAAGCAAGGGGTCATTGTAGCACGGCAGGGCCTCGTGGAATCAAGGGGATCGTAGTGACACTGTGGGGCTCCCTGAGGCCACGGGGCCATTCTGACTGTGTGGAAGCAAGGATACCGTTGTTACGCTACGGGGCATCATGGAACCAAGGAGGCCATTGTGAAGCAGCTGGGCAACCCGCTGAGACTATTATGACACTTCAAGGCCTTGTGACACTGAAGGGCCATGGTGGAACTGCAGGGCCTCGTGGAACCAGTGAGACCATTGTGACATCACAGGGCCTCATGGGAGCCAGGGGCCATTGTGACACAGCCAGGCCTGACAGAAGCAAGGGGCCATTGTGACACTGCAAGGTCTCACGGAAGCAAAGGGCCAGTGTGCCACAGCCAGGCCTTGTGGAACCAAGGGGCCATTGTGATCCTGGGGAGCCCAATAGAACCAAGGAGCCATTGTGACCCTGCAGCACCTTACGGAATCATGGAGACCCTTGTGACCCTCTGTGACCTCATGGAACCAGTGGGCCATTGTGTTATTCTGCAGCCCCATGGAACCAAGGAAACCATTGTGACACAGCCAGGCCTCGTGGAAGCAAGGGGCCTTTGTGCCGCTGTAGAGCCAAGGAGACCACTGTGCTATTGCTGGGCCTCAGGGGAACAAAATGGTGATGCTGCAGGGCCCCAAGGCTGCAAAGAGCGTGGAACAGGTGTGGTTGGCTTGGCCTCCTGGGGGCCACCTGCCTGCTCCAGCTGAGCTTGGCATGTTGAGGGGTGCTTCTCCTCTGGCCCTGAAACGCTGGAGTTCCTTGCTTTCCTTTCTGTGCGAAAGCACTGTCCTTCTCCTCCAGGGACCCATGGCTGAAATTAGGATTCTACCTCCAAATTGGATTCTGTCCGAGGATTGTTCCCATGTGAAACCTGCCAGGACAGACAGCTCACGCTGGCCTTGGCCTCTTAGGGGCCACCTCGCATCTGCCTTCAAAACACGCGGGGGCTGTGCTTCTCTTCCCATGGAATAAAACCATCTTTCAAGTCCAGCCATCCATGGCCAAAATGGGGAATCCACCTCTGAAATTCCATATCTCCAAGGAATAGCTCCCCGACAAAAGCTGCCAGGAATGTCCAGCTTCCCTTGGCTTCCTGAGGGCCAGCTCTCATCTGCCTTTGAAACACTGGGCCTCCTCACTTTGCTGCCAATGGAAAAGAACTGTCCTTCTGGGCCAGATGTCCACGGACAAAACTGGGATTTGGCCCCCCAAATTGCATCTAGCCAAGGATTGCTCCAAGACAAAAGCTGCCAAGACAAACAGGTCTGGCTGGCCTTGGCCTCCTTGAGGCACCACTAATCAGCCTTTGAAACACTGGGGCTCTGCCCTTTCCTTCCTGGGGAGAAGAAGTGTCATTCCCGTCCAGGCACCCACAGCTGAAATGGAATTCCACCTCCAAAACTCCCCGTATGTCCAAGGGTTGCTTTCAGACAGAAGCTGCAAGGACAGACACGTCTGCCTTGCCTTGGCCTCTGGTGGCTGCCTCTCATCTGCCTTCAAAACACTGGGGTTCTGTGGTTTCCTTCCTGTAGAAAAGAACCGACCTTCTTGTCCAGGTGCCCGTGGCCTCGAGCACATGATCACTACAGAGGGACAAAGGAGCTCTGTGCTCAGTGGAGTGGAGACTGAGGACAGTGGAGGAGAGTCCTGGGTGGGCTTGAAGGGTGGTTTCAGACATGGTGGATCCTTTCTAGCTAGTAGAGACCAGCTGGCAAAAGAAAGAATTAATGCCAAGGGCAGCTGGGCAGGTCCAGGCTGGACACAAGGAGAAAGGAATTTCTCTCCCAGGGCAGTGCAGTGGTGCAACGTGTCCCCCAGAAGGAGTCTGGAGCAGCCCAAGGCTTTGTGTGCCAAGGCAGAGGCAGGCAGGACGCAGAGCCATCAGCAAAGGAAGGGGCCCATTGTTACACAGCAGGGCCGCAGAACCAAGGAGATCATTGTGACACTGCACAACCTCATGCAATCAAGGCGTCCGTGTTACGCTACTGAACCTCACGGAGCCAAGGGTCCATTGTGACACTGCGGAGCCAAGGAGACTGTTGCTGACAGTACCAAAGTTCATGGAACCAAAAGTCCATTGTGACATTGTGGCGCCTCACGGAACCGTGGAGAGCATTATGACACTTTGTTACTATCTGATTTACACCCAGAAGGGCAAAGAAAAGGAAATCTCTGAGTATAAAAAGGAAAGAACTTTGAAGGTTCAAAATATTCCCAAAGACCAGATTAAAACCAAACGAGATTAAATGTTGGTGCCAAACAAATGGGTATCTCTTTATCTAATGGTAAGAGAGGCAAAGAGAAAGAAGGAGAAAAGTAGAGAAAAGTTAGAAAAGACAAGGTTACTCTAACAAGCACTGGATAAGTCACCACCACACTGTGCTACCTTTGTTGCTGCTGAGACAGGGTGGGGGAAGTGGAGAAGTTTTTGCCTTTTTTCCCCTGCTGTTTGAAGCCTCTTATCTGCCTCTTCTGAAGTCTAGAGCAGTTTGGCTGGAAAGCGGCGGCCCATCCTCCGAGATGCAGGCTCGATGCTTGCAGCTGAACCTGGCTCCGCCTGGGACGAAGGAGCAGGGCTAGGGGTTGCACAACTCCCTCGGGATTTCAGTCCAGGGGTGAAGGATTGGGGGGTGCTCCCCAGGCGGGCGGCGTCGGCTCCCGGAGGCCTCAGGGTGCCTCACGGCAGGCGATGGTGGTGGTGGGGGGAAAGGCAAAGGGCGGGGATTCTACCTTTTGCTTTTGCCTCCACATTTTGCACCAGTTTTGCCTTCCTTTTTATGGGCCTCAAGGCGGGCTATGCACGGCCCGTACGGCACGTAGTTTCCAGGCGTTCAAAAGTGATTATGATAAGCAGCCATCATGACGAAGCACTTTTGAAGCCTTTCAGGTGTTGAGCAGTGATAATGGCGAAGCGTTTTTTGGCGCCTTTCTCTTAGTATTAGGCTCTTGCACACTTCAGAAGCAAGGGGCCATTGTGACACAGCAGGGCCTTGTATAAGCAAGGGGTCATTGTAGCACGGCAGGGCCTCGTGGAATCAAGGGGATCGTAGTGACACTGTGGGGCTCCAGGAGGCCACGGGGCCATTCTGACTGTGTGCAAGCAAGGATACCGTTGTTACGCTACGGGGCATCATGGAACCAAGGAGGCCATTGTGAAGCAGCTGGGCAACCCGCTGAGACTATTATGACACTTCAAGGCCTTGTGACACTGAAGGGCCATGGTGGAACTGCAGGGCCTCGTGGAACCAGTGAGACCATTGTGACATCACAGGGCCTCATGGGAGCCAGGGGCCATTGTGACACAGCCAGGCCTGACAGAAGCAAGGGGCCATTGTGACACTGCAAGGTCTCACGGAAGCAAAGGGCCAGTGTGCCACAGCCAGGCCTTGTGGAACCAAGGGGCCATTGTGATCCTGGGGAGCCCAATAGAACCAAGGAGCCATTGTGACCCTGCAGCACCTTACGGAATCATGGAGACCCTTGTGACCCTCTGTGACCTCATGGAACCAGTGGGCCATTGTGTTATTCTGCAGCCCCATGGAAGCAAGGAAACCATAGTGACACAGCCAGGCCTCGTGGAAGCAAGGGGCCTTTGTGCCGCTGTAGAGCCAAGGAGACCACTGTGCTATTGCTGGGCCTCAGGGGAACAAAATGGTGATGCTGCAGGGCCCCAAGGCTGCAAAGAGCGTGGAACAGGTGTGGTTGGCTTGGCCTCCTGGGGGCCACCTGCCTGCTCCAGCTGAGCTTGGCATGTTGAGGGGTGCTTCTCCTCTGGCCCTGAAACGCTGGAGTTCCTTGCTTTCCTTTCTGTGCGAAAGCACTGTCCTTCTCCTCCAGGGACCCATGGCTGAAATTAGGATTCTACCTCCAAATTGGATTCTGTCCGAGGATTGTTCCCATGTGAAACCTGCCAGGACAGACAGCTCACGCTGGCCTTGGCCTCTTAGGGGCCACCTCGCATCTGCCTTCAAAACACGCGGGGGCTGTGCTTCTCTTCCCATGGAAAAAACCATCTTTCAAGTCCAGCCATCCATGGCCAAAATTGGGAATCCACCTCTGAAATTCCATATCTCCAAGGAATAGCTCCCCGACAAAAGCTGCCAGGAATGTCCAGCTTCCCTTGGCTTCCTGAGGGCCAGCTCTCATCTGCCTTTGAAACACTGGGCCTCCTCACTTTGCTGCCAATGGAAAAGAACTGTCCTTCTGGGCCAGATGTCCACGGACAAAACTGGGATTTGGCCCCCCAAATTGCATCTAGCCAAGGATTGCTCCAAGACAAAAGCTGCCAAGACAAACAGGTCTGGCTGGCCTTGGCCTCCTTGAGGCACCACTAATCAGCCTTTGAAACACTGGGGCTCTGCCCTTTCCTTCCTGGGGAGAAGAAGTGTCATTCCCGTCCAGGCACCCACAGCTGAAATGGAATTCCACCTCCAAAACTCCCCGTATGTCCAAGGGTTGCTTTCAGACAGAAGCTGCAAGGACAGACACGTCTGCCTTGCCTTGGCCTCTGGTGGCTGCCTCTCATCTGCCTTCAAAACACTGGGGTTCTGTGGTTTCCTTCCTGTAGAAAAGAACCGACCTTCTTGTCCAGGTGCCCGTGGCCTCGAGCACATGATCACTACAGAGGGACAAAGGAGCTCTGTGCTCAGTGGAGTGGAGACTGAGGACAGTGGAGGAGAGTCCTGGGTGGGCTTGAAGGGTGGTTTCAGACATGGTGGATCCTTTCTAGCTAGTAGAGACCAGCTGGCAAAAGAAAGAATTAATGCCAAGGGCAGCTGGGCAGGTCCAGGCTGGACACAAGGAGAAAGGAATTTCTCTCCCAGGGCAGTGCAGTGGTGCAACGTGTCCCCCAGAAGGAGTCTGGAGCAGCCCAAGGCTTTGTGTGCCAAGGCAGAGGCAGGCAGGACGCAGAGCCATCAGCAAAGGAAGGGGCCCATTGTTACACAGCAGGGCCGCAGAACCAAGGAGATCATTGTGACACTGCACAACCTCATGCAATCAAGGCGTCCGTGTTACGCTACTGAACCTCACGGAGCCAAGGGTCCATTGTGACACTGCGGAGCCAAGGAGACTGTTGCTGACAGTACCAAAGTTCATGGAACCAAAAGTCCATTGTGACATTGTGGCGCCTCACGGAACCGTGGAGAGCATTATGACACTTTGTTACTATCTGATTTACACCCAGAAGGGCAAAGAAAAGGAAATCTCTGAGTATAAAAAGGAAAGAACTTTGAAGGTTCAAAATATTCCCAAAGACCAGATTAAAACCAAACGAGATTAAATGTTGGTGCCAAACAAATGGGTATCTCTTTATCTAATGGTAAGAGAGGCAAAGAGAAAGAAGGAGAAAAGTAGAGAAAAGTTAGAAAAGACAAGGTTACTCTAACAAGCACTGGATAAGTCACCACCACACTGTGCTACCTTTGTTGCTGCTGAGACAGGGTGGGGGAAGTGGAGAAGTTTTTGCCTTTTTTCCCCTGCTGTTTGAAGCGTCTTATCTGCCTCTTCTGAAGTCTAGAGCAGTTTGGCTGGAAAGCGGCGGCCCATCCTCCGAGATGCAGGCTCGATGCTTGCAGCTGAACCTGGGTCCGCCTGGGACGAAGGAGCAGGGCTAGGGGTTGCACAACTCCCTCGGGATTTCAGTCCAGGGGTGAAGGATTGGGGGGTGCTCCCCAGGCGGGCGGCGTCGGCTCCCGGAGGCCTCAGGGTGCCTCACGGCAGGCGATGGTGGTGGTGGGGGGAAAGGCAAAGGGCGGGGATTCTACCTTTTGCTTTTGCCTCCACATTTTGCACCAGTTTTGCCTTCCTTTTTATGGGCCTCAAGGCGGGCTATGCACGGCCCGTACGGCACGTAGTTTCCAGGCGTTCAAAAGTGATTATGATAAGCAGCCATCATGACGAAGCACTTTTGAAGCCTTTCAGGTGTTGAGCAGTGATAATGGCGAAGCGTTTTTTGGCGCCTTTCTCTTAGTATTAGGCTCTTGCACACTTCAGAAGCAAGGGGCCATTGTGACACAGCAGGGCCTTGTATAAGCAAGGGGTCATTGTAGCACGGCAGGGCCTCGTGGAATCAAGGGGATCGTAGTGACACTGTGGGGCTCCAGGAGGCCACGGGGCCATTCTGACTGTGTGGAAGCAAGGATACCGTTGTTACGCTACGGGGCATCATGGAACCAAGGAGGCCATTGTGAAGCAGCTGGGCAACCCGCTGAGACTATTATGACACTTCAAGGCCTTGTGACACTGAAGGGCCATGGTGGAACTGCAGGGCCTCGTGGAACCAGTGAGACCATTGTGACATCACAGGGCCTCATGGGAGCCAGGGGCCATTGTGACACAGCCAGGCCTGACAGAAGCAAGGGGCCATTGTGACACTGCAAGGTCTCACGGAAGCAAAGGGCCAGTGTGCCACAGCCAGGCCTTGTGGAACCAAGGGGCCATTGTGATCCTGGGGAGCCCAATAGAACCAAGGAGCCATTGTGACCCTGCAGCACCTTACGGAATCATGGAGACCCTTGTGACCCTCTGTGACCTCATGGAACCAGTGGGCCATTGTGTTATTCTGCAGCCCCATGGAACCAAGGAAACCATTGTGACACAGCCAGGCCTCGTGGAAGCAAGGGGCCTTTGTGCCGCTGTAGAGCCAAGGAGACCACTGTGCTATTGCTGGGCCTCAGGGGAACAAAATGGTGATGCTGCAGGGCCCCAAGGCTGCAAAGAGCGTGGAACAGGTGTGGTTGGCTTGGCCTCCTGGGGGCCACCTGCCTGCTCCAGCTGAGCTTGGCATGTTGAGGGGTGCTTCTCCTCTGGCCCTGAAACGCTGGAGTTCCTTGCTTTCCTTTCTGTGCGAAAGCACTGTCCTTCTCCTCCAGGGACCCATGGCTGAAATTAGGATTCTACCTCCAAATTGGATTCTGTCCGAGGATTGTTCCCATGTGAAACCTGCCAGGACAGACAGCTCACGCTGGCCTTGGCCTCTTAGGGGCCACCTCGCATCTGCCTTCAAAACACGCGGGGGCTGTGCTTCTCTTCCCATGGAATAAAACCATCTTTCAAGTCCAGCCATCCATGGCCAAAATTGGGAATCCACCTCTGAAATTCCATATCTCCAAGGAATAGCTCCCCGACAAAAGCTGCCAGGAATGTCCAGCTTCCCTTGGCTTCCTGAGGGCCAGCTCTCATCTGCCTTTGAAACACTGGGCCTCCTCACTTTGCTGCCAATGGAAAAGAACTGTCCTTCTGGGCCAGATGTCCACGGACAAAACTGGGATTTGGCCCCCCAAATTGCATCTAGCCAAGGATTGCTCCAAGACAAAAGCTGCCAAGACAAACAGGTCTGGCTGGCCTTGGCCTCCTTGAGGCACCACTAATCAGCCTTTGAAACACTGGGGCTCTGCCCTTTCCTTCCTGGGGAGAAGAAGTGTCATTCCCGTCCAGGCACCCACAGCTGAAATGGAATTCCACCTCCAAAACTCCCCGTATGTCCAAGGGTTGCTTTCAGACAGAAGCTGCAAGGACAGACACGTCTGCCTTGCCTTGGCCTCTGGTGGCTGCCTCTCATCTGCCTTCAAAACACTGGGGTTCTGTGGTTTCCTTCCTGTAGAAAAGAACCGACCTTCTTGTCCAGGTGCCCGTGGCCTCGAGCACATGATCACTACAGAGGGACAAAGGAGCTCTGTGCTCAGTGGAGTGGAGACTGAGGACAGTGGAGGAGAGTCCTGGGTGGGCTTGAAGGGTGGTTTCAGACATGGTGGATCCTTTCTAGCTAGTAGAGACCAGCTGGCAAAAGAAAGAATTAATGCCAAGGGCAGCTGGGCAGGTCCAGGCTGGACACAAGGAGAAAGGAATTTCTCTCCCAGGGCAGTGCAGTGGTGCAACGTGTCCCCCAGAAGGAGTCTGGAGCAGCCCAAGGCTTTGTGTGCCAAGGCAGAGGCAGGCAGGACGCAGAGCCATCAGCAAAGGAAGGGGCCCATTGTTACACAGCAGGGCCGCAGAACCAAGGAGATCATTGTGACACTGCACAACCTCATGCAATCAAGGCGTCCGTGTTACGCTACTGAACCTCACGGAGCCAAGGGTCCATTGTGACACTGCGGAGCCAAGGAGACTGTTGCTGACAGTACCAAAGTTCATGGAACCAAAAGTCCATTGTGACATTGTGGCGCCTCACGGAACCGTGGAGAGCATTATGACACTTTGTTACTATCTGATTTACACCCAGAAGGGCAAAGAAAAGGAAATCTCTGAGTATAAAAAGGAAAGAACTTTGAAGGTTCAAAATATTCCCAAAGACCAGATTAAAACCAAACGAGATTAAATGTTGGTGCCAAACAAATGGGTATCTCTTTATCTAATGGTAAGAGAGGCAAAGAGAAAGAAGGAGAAAAGTAGAGAAAAGTTAGAAAAGACAAGGTTACTCTAACAAGCACTGGATAAGTCACCACCACACTGTGCTACCTTTGTTGCTGCTGAGACAGGGTGGGGGAAGTGGAGAAGTTTTTGCCTTTTTTCCCCTGCTGTTTGAAGCGTCTTATCTGCCTCTTCTGAAGTCTAGAGCAGTTTGGCTGGAAAGCGGCGGCCCATCCTCCGAGATGCAGGCTCGATGCTTGCAGCTGAACCTGGGTCCGCCTGGGACGAAGGAGCAGGGCTAGGGGTTGCACAACTCCCTCGGGATTTCAGTCCAGGGGTGAAGGATTGGGGGGTGCTCCCCAGGCGGGCGGCGTCGGCTCCCGGAGGCCTCAGGGTGCCTCACGGCAGGCGATGGTGGTGGTGGGGGGAAAGGCAAAGGGCGGGGATTCTACCTTTTGCTTTTGCCTCCACATTTTGCACCAGTTTTGCCTTCCTTTTTATGGGCCTCAAGGCGGGCTATGCACGGCCCGTACGGCACGTAGTTTCCAGGCGTTCAAAAGTGATTATGATAAGCAGCCATCATGACGAAGCACTTTTGAAGCCTTTCAGGTGTTGAGCAGTGATAATGGCGAAGCGTTTTTTGGCGCCTTTCTCTTAGTATTAGGCTCTTGCACACTTCAGAAGCAAGGGGCCATTGTGACACAGCAGGGCCTTGTATAAGCAAGGGGTCATTGTAGCACGGCAGGGCCTCGTGGAATCAAGGGGATCGTAGTGACACTGTGGGGCTCCCTGAGGCCACGGGGCCATTCTGACTGTGTGGAAGCAAGGATACCGTTGTTACGCTACGGGGCATCATGGAACCAAGGAGGCCATTGTGAAGCAGCTGGGCAACCCGCTGAGACTATTATGACACTTCAAGGCCTTGTGACACTGAAGGGCCATGGTGGAACTGCAGGGCCTCGTGGAACCAGTGAGACCATTGTGACATCACAGGGCCTCATGGGAGCCAGGGGCCATTGTGACACAGCCAGGCCTGACAGAAGCAAGGGGCCATTGTGACACTGCAAGGTCTCACGGAAGCAAAGGGCCAGTGTGCCACAGCCAGGCCTTGTGGAACCAAGGGGCCATTGTGATCCTGGGGAGCCCAATAGAACCAAGGAGCCATTGTGACCCTGCAGCACCTTACGGAATCATGGAGACCCTTGTGACCCTCTGTGACCTCATGGAACCAGTGGGCCATTGTGTTATTCTGCAGCCCCATGGAACCAAGGAAACCATTGTGACACAGCCAGGCCTCGTGGAAGCAAGGGGCCTTTGTGCCGCTGTAGAGCCAAGGAGACCACTGTGCTATTGCTGGGCCTCAGGGGAACAAAATGGTGATGCTGCAGGGCCCCAAGGCTGCAAAGAGCGTGGAACAGGTGTGGTTGGCTTGGCCTCCTGGGGGCCACCTGCCTGCTCCAGCTGAGCTTGGCATGTTGAGGGGTGCTTCTCCTCTGGCCCTGAAACGCTGGAGTTCCTTGCTTTCCTTTCTGTGCGAAAGCACTGTCCTTCTCCTCCAGGGACCCATGGCTGAAATTAGGATTCTACCTCCAAATTGGATTCTGTCCGAGGATTGTTCCCATGTGAAACCTGCCAGGACAGACAGCTCACGCTGGCCTTGGCCTCTTAGGGGCCACCTCGCATCTGCCTTCAAAACACGCGGGGGCTGTGCTTCTCTTCCCATGGAATAAAACCATCTTTCAAGTCCAGCCATCCATGGCCAAAATGGGGAATCCACCTCTGAAATTCCATATCTCCAAGGAATAGCTCCCCGACAAAAGCTGCCAGGAATGTCCAGCTTCCCTTGGCTTCCTGAGGGCCAGCTCTCATCTGCCTTTGAAACACTGGGCCTCCTCACTTTGCTGCCAATGGAAAAGAACTGTCCTTCTGGGCCAGATGTCCACGGACAAAACTGGGATTTGGCCCCCCAAATTGCATCTAGCCAAGGATTGCTCCAAGACAAAAGCTGCCAAGACAAACAGGTCTGGCTGGCCTTGGCCTCCTTGAGGCACCACTAATCAGCCTTTGAAACACTGGGGCTCTGCCCTTTCCTTCCTGGGGAGAAGAAGTGTCATTCCCGTCCAGGCACCCACAGCTGAAATGGAATTCCACCTCCAAAACTCCCCGTATGTCCAAGGGTTGCTTTCAGACAGAAGCTGCAAGGACAGACACGTCTGCCTTGCCTTGGCCTCTGGTGGCTGCCTCTCATCTGCCTTCAAAACACTGGGGTTCTGTGGTTTCCTTCCTGTAGAAAAGAACCGACCTTCTTGTCCAGGTGCCCGTGGCCTCGAGCACATGATCACTACAGAGGGACAAAGGAGCTCTGTGCTCAGTGGAGTGGAGACTGAGGACAGTGGAGGAGAGTCCTGGGTGGGCTTGAAGGGTGGTTTCAGACGTGGTGGATCCTTTCTAGCTAGTAGAGACCAGCTGGCAAAAGAAAGAATTAATGCCAAGGGCAGCTGGGCAGGTCCAGGCTGGACACAAGGAGAAAGGAATTTCTCTCCCAGGGCAGTGCAGTGGTGCAACGTGTCCCCCAGAAGGAGTCTGGAGCAGCCCAAGGCTTTGTGTGCCAAGGCAGAGGCAGGCAGGACGCAGAGCCATCAGCAAAGGAAGGGGCCCATTGTTACACAGCAGGGCCGCAGAACCAAGGAGATCATTGTGACACTGCACAACCTCATGCAATCAAGGCGTCCGTGTTACGCTACTGAACCTCACGGAGCCAAGGGTCCATTGTGACACTGCGGAGCCAAGGAGACTGTTGCTGACAGTACCAAAGTTCATGGAACCAAAAGTCCATTGTGACATTGTGGCGCCTCACGGAACCGTGGAGAGCATTATGACACTTTGTTACTATCTGATTTACACCCAGAAGGGCAAAGAAAAGGAAATCTCTGAGTATAAAAAGGAAAGAACTTTGAAGGTTCAAAATATTCCCAAAGACCAGATTAAAACCAAACGAGATTAAATGTTGGTGCCAAACAAATGGGTATCTCTTTATCTAATGGTAAGAGAGGCAAAGAGAAAGAAGGAGAAAAGTAGAGAAAAGTTAGAAAAGACAAGGTTACTCTAACAAGCACTGGATAAGTCACCACCACACTGTGCTACCTTTGTTGCTGCTGAGACAGGGTGGGGGAAGTGGAGAAGTTTTTGCCTTTTTTCCCCTGCTGTTTGAAGCGTCTTATCTGCCTCTTCTGAAGTCTAGAGCAGTTTGGCTGGAAAGCGGCGGCCCATCCTCCGAGATGCAGGCTCGATGCTTGCAGCTGAACCTGGGTCCGCCTGGGACGAAGGAGCAGGGCTAGGGGTTGCACAACTCCCTCGGGATTTCAGTCCAGGGGTGAAGGATTGGGGGGTGCTCCCCAGGCGGGCGGCGTCGGCTCCCGGAGGCCTCAGGGTGCCTCACGGCAGGCGATGGTGGTGGTGGGGGGAAAGGCAAAGGGCGGGGATTCTACCTTTTGCTTTTGCCTCCACATTTTGCACCAGTTTTGCCTTCCTTTTTATGGGCCTCAAGGCGGGCTATGCACGGCCCGTACGGCACGTAGTTTCCAGGCGTTCAAAAGTGATTATGATAAGCAGCCATCATGACGAAGCACTTTTGAAGCCTTTCAGGTGTTGAGCAGTGATAATGGCGAAGCGTTTTTTGGCGCCTTTCTCTTAGTATTAGGCTCTTGCACACTTCAGAAGCAAGGGGCCATTGTGACACAGCAGGGCCTTGTATAAGCAAGGGGTCATTGTAGCACGGCAGGGCCTCGTGGAATCAAGGGGATCGTAGTGACACTGTGGGGCTCCAGGAGGCCACGGGGCCATTCTGACTGTGTGCAAGCAAGGATACCGTTGTTACGCTACGGGGCATCATGGAACCAAGGAGGCCATTGTGAAGCAGCTGGGCAACCCGCTGAGACTATTATGACACTTCAAGGCCTTGTGACACTGAAGGGCCATGGTGGAACTGCAGGGCCTCGTGGAACCAGTGAGACCATTGTGACATCACAGGGCCTCATGGGAGCCAGGGGCCATTGTGACACAGCCAGGCCTGACAGAAGCAAGGGGCCATTGTGACACTGCAAGGTCTCACGGAAGCAAAGGGCCAGTGTGCCACAGCCAGGCCTTGTGGAACCAAGGGGCCATTGTGATCCTGGGGAGCCCAATAGAACCAAGGAGCCATTGTGACCCTGCAGCACCTTACGGAATCATGGAGACCCTTGTGACCCTCTGTGACCTCATGGAACCAGTGGGCCATTGTGTTATTCTGCAGCCCCATGGAAGCAAGGAAACCATAGTGACACAGCCAGGCCTCGTGGAAGCAAGGGGCCTTTGTGCCGCTGTAGAGCCAAGGAGACCACTGTGCTATTGCTGGGCCTCAGGGGAACAAAATGGTGATGCTGCAGGGCCCCAAGGCTGCAAAGAGCGTGGAACAGGTGTGGTTGGCTTGGCCTCCTGGGGGCCACCTGCCTGCTCCAGCTGAGCTTGGCATGTTGAGGGGTGCTTCTCCTCTGGCCCTGAAACGCTGGAGTTCCTTGCTTTCCTTTCTGTGCGAAAGCACTGTCCTTCTCCTCCAGGGACCCATGGCTGAAATTAGGATTCTACCTCCAAATTGGATTCTGTCCGAGGATTGTTCCCATGTGAAACCTGCCAGGACAGACAGCTCACGCTGGCCTTGGCCTCTTAGGGGCCACCTCGCATCTGCCTTCAAAACACGCGGGGGCTGTGCTTCTCTTCCCATGGAAAAAACCATCTTTCAAGTCCAGCCATCCATGGCCAAAATTGGGAATCCACCTCTGAAATTCCATATCTCCAAGGAATAGCTCCCCGACAAAAGCTGCCAGGAATGTCCAGCTTCCCTTGGCTTCCTGAGGGCCAGCTCTCATCTGCCTTTGAAACACTGGGCCTCCTCACTTTGCTGCCAATGGAAAAGAACTGTCCTTCTGGGCCAGATGTCCACGGACAAAACTGGGATTTGGCCCCCCAAATTGCATCTAGCCAAGGATTGCTCCAAGACAAAAGCTGCCAAGACAAACAGGTCTGGCTGGCCTTGGCCTCCTTGAGGCACCACTAATCAGCCTTTGAAACACTGGGGCTCTGCCCTTTCCTTCCTGGGGAGAAGAAGTGTCATTCCCGTCCAGGCACCCACAGCTGAAATGGAATTCCACCTCCAAAACTCCCCGTATGTCCAAGGGTTGCTTTCAGACAGAAGCTGCAAGGACAGACACGTCTGCCTTGCCTTGGCCTCTGGTGGCTGCCTCTCATCTGCCTTCAAAACACTGGGGTTCTGTGGTTTCCTTCCTGTAGAAAAGAACCGACCTTCTTGTCCAGGTGCCCGTGGCCTCGAGCACATGATCACTACAGAGGGACAAAGGAGCTCTGTGCTCAGTGGAGTGGAGACTGAGGACAGTGGAGGAGAGTCCTGGGTGGGCTTGAAGGGTGGTTTCAGACATGGTGGATCCTTTCTAGCTAGTAGAGACCAGCTGGCAAAAGAAAGAATTAATGCCAAGGGCAGCTGGGCAGGTCCAGGCTGGACACAAGGAGAAAGGAATTTCTCTCCCAGGGCAGTGCAGTGGTGCAACGTGTCCCCCAGAAGGAGTCTGGAGCAGCCCAAGGCTTTGTGTGCCAAGGCAGAGGCAGGCAGGACGCAGAGCCATCAGCAAAGGAAGGGGCCCATTGTTACACAGCAGGGCCGCAGAACCAAGGAGATCATTGTGACACTGCACAACCTCATGCAATCAAGGCGTCCGTGTTACGCTACTGAACCTCACGGAGCCAAGGGTCCATTGTGACACTGCGGAGCCAAGGAGACTGTTGCTGACAGTACCAAAGTTCATGGAACCAAAAGTCCATTGTGACATTGTGGCGCCTCACGGAACCGTGGAGAGCATTATGACACTTTGTTACTATCTGATTTACACCCAGAAGGGCAAAGAAAAGGAAATCTCTGAGTATAAAAAGGAAAGAACTTTGAAGGTTCAAAATATTCCCAAAGACCAGATTAAAACCAAACGAGATTAAATGTTGGTGCCAAACAAATGGGTATCTCTTTATCTAATGGTAAGAGAGGCAAAGAGAAAGAAGGAGAAAAGTAGAGAAAAGTTAGAAAAGACAAGGTTACTCTAACAAGCACTGGATAAGTCACCACCACACTGTGCTACCTTTGTTGCTGCTGAGACAGGGTGGGGGAAGTGGAGAAGTTTTTGCCTTTTTTCCCCTGCTGTTTGAAGCGTCTTATCTGCCTCTTCTGAAGTCTAGAGCAGTTTGGCTGGAAAGCGGCGGCCCATCCTCCGAGATGCAGGCTCGATGCTTGCAGCTGAACCTGGCTCCGCCTGGGACGAAGGAGCAGGGCTAGGGGTTGCACAACTCCCTCGGGATTTCAGTCCAGGGGTGAAGGATTGGGGGGTGCTCCCCAGGCGGACGGCGTCGGCTCCCGGAGGCCTCAGGGTGCCTCACGGCAGGCGATGGTGGTGGTGGGGGGAAAGGCAAAGGGCGGGGATTCTACCTTTTGCTTTTGCCTCCACATTTTGCACCAGTTTTGCCTTCCTTTTTATGGGCCTCAAGGCGGGCTATGCACGGCCCGTACGGCACGTAGTTTCCAGGCGTTCAAAAGTGATTATGATAAGCAGCCATCGTGACGAAGCACTTTTGAAGCCTTTCAGGTGTTGAGCAGTGATAATGGCGAAGCGTTTTTTGGCGCCTTTCTCTTAGTATTAGGCTCTTGCACACTTCAGAAGCAAGGGGCCATTGTGACACAGCAGGGCCTTGTATAAGCAAGGGGTCATTGTAGCATGGCAGGGCCTCGTGGAATCAAGGGGATCGTAGTGACACTGTGGGGCTCCAGGAGGCCACGGGGCCATTCTGACTGTGTGGAAGCAAGGATACCGTTGTTACGCTACGGGGCATCATGGAACCAAGGAGGCCATTGTGAAGCAGCTGGGGAACCCGCTGAGACTATTATGACACTTCAAGGCCTTGTGACACTGAAGGGCCATGGTGGAACTGCAGGGCCTCGTGGAACCAGTGAGACCATTGTGACATCACAGGGCCTCATGGGAGCCAGGGGCCATTGTGACACAGCCAGGCCTGACAGAAGCAAGGGGCCATTGTGACACTGCAAGGTCTCACGGAAGCAAAGGGCCAGTGTGCCACAGCCAGGCCTTGTGGAACCAAGGGGCCATTGTGATCCTGGGGAGCCCAATAGAACCAAGGAGCCATTGTGACCCTGCAGCACCTTACGGAATCATGGAGACCCTTGTGACCCTCTGTGACCTCATGGAACCAGTGGGCCATTGTGTTATTCTGCAGCCCCATGGAACCAAGGAAACCATTGTGACACAGCCAGGCCTCGTGGAAGCAAGGGGCCTTTGTGCCGCTGTAGAGCCAAGGAGACCACTGTGCTATTGCTGGGCCTCAGGGGAACAAAATGGTGATGCTGCAGGGCCCCAAGGCTGCAAAGAGCGTGGAACAGGTGTGGTTGGCTTGGCCTCCTGGGGGCCACCTGCCTGCTCCAGCTGAGCTTGGCATGTTGAGGGGTGCTTCTCCTCTGGCCCTGAAACGCTGGAGTTCCTTGCTTTCCTTTCTGTGCGAAAGCACTGTCCTTCTCCTCCAGGGACCCATGGCTGAAATTAGGATTCTACCTCCAACTTGGATTCTGTCCGAGGATTGTTCCCATGTGAAACCTGCCAGGACAGACAGCTCAGGCTGGCCTTGGCCTCTTAGGGGCCACCTCGCATCTGCCTTCAAAACACGCGGGGGCTGTGCTTCTCTTCCCATGGAAAAAACCATCTTTCAAGTCCAGCCATCCATGGCCAAAATTGGGAATCCACCTCTGAAATTCCATATCTCCAAGGAATAGCTCCCCGACAAAAGCTGCCAGGAATGTCCAGCTTCCCTTGGCTTCCTGAGGGCCAGCTCTCATCTGCCTTTGAAACACTGGGCCTCCTCACTTTGCTGCCAATGGAAAAGAACTGTCCTTCTGGGCCAGATGTCCACGGACAAAACTGGGATTTGGCCCCCCAAATTGCATCTAGCCAAGGATTGCTCCAAGACAAAAGCTGCCAAGACAAACAGGTCTGGCTGGCCTTGGCCTCCTTGAGGCACCACTAATCAGCCTTTGAAACACTGGGGCTCTGCCCTTTCCTTCCTGGGGAGAAGAAGTGTCATTCCCGTCCAGGCACCCACAGCTGAAATGGAATTCCACCTCCAAAACTCCCCGTATGTCCAAGGGTTGCTTTCAGACAGAAGCTGCAAGGACAGACACGTCTGCCTTGCCTTGGCCTCTGGTGGCTGCCTCTCATCTGCCTTCAAAACACTGGGGTTCTGTGGTTTCCTTCCTGTAGAAAAGAACCGACCTTCTTGTCCAGGTGCCCGTGGCCTCGAGCACATGATCACTACAGAGGGACAAAGGAGCTCTGTGCTCAGTGGAGTGGAGACTGAGGACAGTGGAGGAGAGTCCTGGGTGGGCTTGAAGGGTGGTTTCAGACATGGTGGATCCTTTCTAGCTAGTAGAGACCAGCTGGCAAAAGAAAGAATTAATGCCAAGGGCAGCTGGGCAGGTCCAGGCTGGACACAAGGAGAAAGGAATTTCTCTCCCAGGGCAGTGCAGTGGTGCAACGTGTCCCCCAGAAGGAGGCTGGAGCAGCCCAAGGCTTTGTGTGCCAAGGCAGAGGCAGGCAGGACGCAGAGCCATCAGCAAAGGAAGGGGCCCATTGTTACACAGCAGGGCCGCAGAACCAAGGAGATCATTGTGACACTGCACAACCTCATGCAATCAAGGCGTCCGTGTTACGCTACTGAACCTCACGGAGCCAAGGGTCCATTGTGACACTGCGGAGCCAAGGAGACTGTTGCTGACAGTACCAAAGTTCATGGAACCAAAAGTCCATTGTGACATTGTGGCGCCTCACGGAACCGTGGAGAGCATTATGACACTTTGTTACTATCTGATTTACACCCAGAAGGGCAAAGAAAAGGAAATCTCTGAGTATAAAAAGGAAAGAACTTTGAAGGTTCAAAATATTCCCAAAGACCAGATTAAAACCAAACGAGATTAAATGTTGGTGCCAAACAAATGGGTATCTCTTTATCTAATGGTAAGAGAGGCAAAGAGAAAGAAGGAGAAAAGTAGAGAAAAGTTAGAAAAGACAAGGTTACTCTAACAAGCACTGCATAAGTCACCACCACACTGTGCTACCTTTGTTGCTGCTGAGACAGGGTGGGGGAAGTGGAGAAGTTTTTGCCTTTTTTCCCCTGCTGTTTGAAGCGTCTTATCTGCCTCTTCTGAAGTCTAGAGCAGTTTGGCTGGAAAGCGGCGGCCCATCCTCCGAGATGCAGGCTCGATGCTTGCAGCTGAACCTGGCTCCGCCTGGGACGAAGGAGCAGGGCTAGGGGTTGCACAACTCCCTCGGGATTTCAGTCCAGGGGTGAAGGATTGGGGGGTGCTCCCCAGGCGGGCGGCGTCGGCTCCCGGAGGCCTCAGGGTGCCTCACGGCAGGCGATGGTGGTGGTGGGGGGAAAGGCAAAGGGCGGGGATTCTACCTTTTGCTTTTGCCTCCACATTTTGCACCAGTTTTGCCTTCCTTTTTATGGGCCTCAAGGCGGGCTATGCACGGCCCGTACGGCACGTAGTTTCCAGGCGTTCAAAAGTGATTATGATAAGCAGCCATCATGACGAAGCACTTTTGAAGCCTTTCAGGTGTTGAGCAGTGATAATGGCGAAGCGTTTTTTGGCGCCTTTCTCTTAGTATTAGGCTCTTGCACACTTCAGAAGCAAGGGGCCATTGTGACACAGCAGGGCCTTGTATAAGCAAGGGGTCATTGTAGCACGGCAGGGCCTCGTGGAATCAAGGGGATCGTAGTGACACTGTGGGGCTCCCTGAGGCCACGGGGCCATTCTGACTGTGTGGAAGCAAGGATACCGTTGTTACGCTACGGGGCATCATGGAACCAAGGAGGCCATTGTGAAGCAGCTGGGCAACCCGCTGAGACTATTATGACACTTCAAGGCCTTGTGACACTGAAGGGCCATGGTGGAACTGCAGGGCCTCGTGGAACCAGTGAGACCATTGTGACATCACAGGGCCTCATGGGAGCCAGGGGCCATTGTGACACAGCCAGGCCTGACAGAAGCAAGGGGCCATTGTGACACTGCAAGGTCTCACGGAAGCAAAGGGCCAGTGTGCCACAGCCAGGCCTTGTGGAACCAAGGGGCCATTGTGATCCTGGGGAGCCCAATAGAACCAAGGAGCCATTGTGACCCTGCAGCACCTTACGGAATCATGGAGACCCTTGTGACCCTCTGTGACCTCATGGAACCAGTGGGCCATTGTGTTATTCTGCAGCCCCATGGAAGCAAGGAAACCATAGTGACACAGCCAGGCCTCGTGGAAGCAAGGGGCCTTTGTGCCGCTGTAGAGCCAAGGAGACCACTGTGCTATTGCTGGGCCTCAGGGGAACAAAATGGTGATGCTGCAGGGCCCCAAGGCTGCAAAGAGCGTGGAACAGGTGTGGTTGGCTTGGCCTCCTGGGGGCCACCTGCCTGCTCCAGCTGAGCTTGGCATGTTGAGGGGTGCTTCTCCTCTGGCCCTGAAACGCTGGAGTTCCTTGCTTTCCTTTCTGTGCGAAAGCACTGTCCTTCTCCTCCAGGGACCCATGGCTGAAATTAGGATTCTACCTCCAAATTGGATTCTGTCCGAGGATTGTTCCCATGTGAAACCTGCCAGGACAGACAGCTCACGCTGGCCTTGGCCTCTTAGGGGCCACCTCGCATCTGCCTTCAAAACACGCGGGGGCTGTGCTTCTCTTCCCATGGAAAAAACCATCTTTCAAGTCCAGCCATCCATGGCCAAAATTGGGAATCCACCTCTGAAATTCCATATCTCCAAGGAATAGCTCCCCGACAAAAGCTGCCAGGAATGTCCAGCTTCCCTTGGCTTCCTGAGGGCCAGCTCTCATCTGCCTTTGAAACACTGGGCCTCCTCACTTTGCTGCCAATGGAAAAGAACTGTCCTTCTGGGCCAGATGTCCACGGACAAAACTGGGATTTGGCCCCCCAAATTGCATCTAGCCAAGGATTGCTCCAAGACAAAAGCTGCCAAGACAAACAGGTCTGGCTGGCCTTGGCCTCCTTGAGGCACCACTAATCAGCCTTTGAAACACTGGGGCTCTGCCCTTTCCTTCCTGGGGAGAAGAAGTGTCATTCCCGTCCAGGCACCCACAGCTGAAATGGAATTCCACCTCCAAAACTCCCCGTATGTCCAAGGGTTGCTTTCAGACAGAAGCTGCAAGGACAGACAGGTCTGCCTTGCCTTGGCCTCTGGTGGCTGCCTCTCATCTGCCTTCAAAACACTGGGGTTCTGTGGTTTCCTTCCTGTAGAAAAGAACCGACCTTCTTGTCCAGGTGCCCGTGGCCTCGAGCACATGATCACTACAGAGGGACAAAGGAGCTCTGTGCTCAGTGGAGTGGAGACTGAGGACAGTGGAGGAGAGTCCTGGGTGGGCTTGAAGGGTGGTTTCAGACATGGTGGATCCTTTCTAGCTAGTAGAGACCAGCTGGCAAAAGAAAGAATTAATGCCAAGGGCAGCTGGGCAGGTCCAGGCTGGACACAAGGAGAAAGGAATTTCTCTCCCAGGGCAGTGCAGTGGTGCAACGTGTCCCCCAGAAGGAGTCTGGAGCAGCCCAAGGCTTTGTGTGCCAAGGCAGAGGCAGGCAGGACGCAGAGCCATCAGCAAAGGAAGGGGCCCATTGTTACACAGCAGGGCCGCAGAACCAAGGAGATCATTGTGACACTGCACAACCTCATGCAATCAAGGCGTCCGTGTTACGCTACTGAACCTCACGGAGCCAAGGGTCCATTGTGACACTGCGGAGCCAAGGAGACTGTTGCTGACAGTACCAAAGTTCATGGAACCAAAAGTCCATTGTGACATTGTGGCGCCTCACGGAACCGTGGAGAGCATTATGACACTTTGTTACTATCTGATTTACACCCAGAAGGGCAAAGAAAAGGAAATCTCTGAGTATAAAAAGGAAAGAACTTTGAAGGTTCAAAATATTCCCAAAGACCAGATTAAAACCAAACGAGATTAAATGTTGGTGCCAAACAAATGGGTATCTCTTTATCTAATGGTAAGAGAGGCAAAGAGAAAGAAGGAGAAAAGTAGAGAAAAGTTAGAAAAGACAAGGTTACTCTAACAAGCACTGGATAAGTCACCACCACACTGTGCTACCTTTGTTGCTGCTGAGACAGGGTGGGGGAAGTGGAGAAGTTTTTGCCTTTTTTCCCCTGCTGTTTGAAGCGTCTTATCTGCCTCTTCTGAAGTCTAGAGCAGTTTGGCTGGAAAGCGGCGGCCCATCCTCCGAGATGCAGGCTCGATGCTTGCAGCTGAACCTGGGTCCGCCTGGGACGAAGGAGCAGGGCTAGGGGTTGCACAACTCCCTCGGGATTTCAGTCCAGGGGTGAAGGATTGGGGGGTGCTCCCCAGGCGGGCGGCGTCGGCTCCCGGAGGCCTCAGGGTGCCTCACGGCAGGCGATGGTGGTGGTGGGGGGAAAGGCAAAGGGCGGGGATTCTACCTTTTGCTTTTGCCTCCACATTTTGCACCAGTTTTGCCTTCCTTTTTATGGGCCTCAAGGCGGGCTATGCACGGCCCGTACGGCACGTAGTTTCCAGGCGTTCAAAAGTGATTATGATAAGCAGCCATCATGACGAAGCACTTTTGAAGCCTTTCAGGTGTTGAGCAGTGATAATGGCGAAGCGTTTTTTGGCGCCTTTCTCTTAGTATTAGGCTCTTGCACACTTCAGAAGCAAGGGGCCATTGTGACACAGCAGGGCCTTGTATAAGCAAGGGGTCATTGTAGCACGGCAGGGCCTCGTGGAATCAAGGGGATCGTAGTGACACTGTGGGGCTCCCTGAGGCCACGGGGCCATTCTGACTGTGTGGAAGCAAGGATACCGTTGTTACGCTACGGGGCATCATGGAACCAAGGAGGCCATTGTGAAGCAGCTGGGCAACCCGCTGAGACTATTATGACACTTCAAGGCCTTGTGACACTGAAGGGCCATGGTGGAACTGCAGGGCCTCGTGGAACCAGTGAGACCATTGTGACATCACAGGGCCTCATGGGAGCCAGGGGCCATTGTGACACAGCCAGGCCTGACAGAAGCAAGGGGCCATTGTGACACTGCAAGGTCTCACGGAAGCAAAGGGCCAGTGTGCCACAGCCAGGCCTTGTGGAACCAAGGGGCCATTGTGATCCTGGGGAGCCCAATAGAACCAAGGAGCCATTGTGACCCTGCAGCACCTTACGGAATCATGGAGACCCTTGTGACCCTCTGTGACCTCATGGAACCAGTGGGCCATTGTGTTATTCTGCAGCCCCATGGAAGCAAGGAAACCATAGTGACACAGCCAGGCCTCGTGGAAGCAAGGGGCCTTTGTGCCGCTGTAGAGCCAAGGAGACCACTGTGCTATTGCTGGGCCTCAGGGGAACAAAATGGTGATGCTGCAGGGCCCCAAGGCTGCAAAGAGCGTGGAACAGGTGTGGTTGGCTTGGCCTCCTGGGGGCCACCTGCCTGCTCCAGCTGAGCTTGGCATGTTGAGGGGTGCTTCTCCTCTGGCCCTGAAACGCTGGAGTTCCTTGCTTTCCTTTCTGTGCGAAAGCACTGTCCTTCTCCTCCAGGGACCCATGGCTGAAATTAGGATTCTACCTCCAAATTGGATTCTGTCCGAGGATTGTTCCCATGTGAAACCTGCCAGGACAGACAGCTCACGCTGGCCTTGGCCTCTTAGGGGCCACCTCGCATCTGCCTTCAAAACACGCGGGGGCTGTGCTTCTCTTCCCATGGAAAAAACCATCTTTCAAGTCCAGCCATCCATGGCCAAAATGGGGAATCCACCTCTGAAATTCCATATCTCCAAGGAATAGCTCCCCGACAAAAGCTGCCAGGAATGTCCAGCTTCCCTTGGCTTCCTGAGGGCCAGCTCTCATCTGCCTTTGAAACACTGGGCCTCCTCACTTTGCTGCCAATGGAAAAGAACTGTCCTTCTGGGCCAGATGTCCACGGACAAAACTGGGATTTGGCCCCCCAAATTGCATCTAGCCAAGGATTGCTCCAAGACAAAAGCTGCCAAGACAAACAGGTCTGGCTGGCCTTGGCCTCCTTGAGGCACCACTAATCAGCCTTTGAAACACTGGGGCTCTGCCCTTTCCTTCCTGGGGAGAAGAAGTGTCATTCCCGTCCAGGCACCCACAGCTGAAATGGAATTCCACCTCCAAAACTCCCCGTATGTCCAAGGGTTGCTTTCAGACAGAAGCTGCAAGGACAGACACGTCTGCCTTGCCTTGGCCTCTGGTGGCTGCCTCTCATCTGCCTTCAAAACACTGGGGTTCTGTGGTTTCCTTCCTGTAGAAAAGAACCGACCTTCTTGTCCAGGTGCCCGTGGCCTCGAGCACATGATCACTACAGAGGGACAAAGGAGCTCTGTGCTCAGTGGAGTGGAGACTGAGGACAGTGGAGGAGAGTCCTGGGTGGGCTTGAAGGGTGGTTTCAGACATGGTGGATCCTTTCTAGCTAGTAGAGACCAGCTGGCAAAAGAAAGAATTAATGCCAAGGGCAGCTGGGCAGGTCCAGGCTGGACACAAGGAGAAAGGAATTTCTCTCCCAGGGCAGTGCAGTGGTGCAACGTGTCCCCCAGAAGGAGTCTGGAGCAGCCCAAGGCTTTGTGTGCCAAGGCAGAGGCAGGCAGGACGCAGAGCCATCAGCAAAGGAAGGGGCCCATTGTTACACAGCAGGGCCGCAGAACCAAGGAGATCATTGTGACACTGCACAACCTCATGCAATCAAGGCGTCCGTGTTACGCTACTGAACCTCACGGAGCCAAGGGTCCATTGTGACACTGCGGAGCCAAGGAGACTGTTGCTGACAGTACCAAAGTTCATGGAACCAAAAGTCCATTGTGACATTGTGGCGCCTCACGGAACCGTGGAGAGCATTATGACACTTTGTTACTATCTGATTTACACCCAGAAGGGCAAAGAAAAGGAAATCTCTGAGTATAAAAAGGAAAGAACTTTGAAGGTTCAAAATATTCCCAAAGACCAGATTAAAACCAAACGAGATTAAATGTTGGTGCCAAACAAATGGGTATCTCTTTATCTAATGGTAAGAGAGGCAAAGAGAAAGAAGGAGAAAAGTAGAGAAAAGTTAGAAAAGACAAGGTTACTCTAACAAGCACTGGATAAGTCACCACCACACTGTGCTACCTTTGTTGCTGCTGAGACAGGGTGGGGGAAGTGGAGAAGTTTTTGCCTTTTTTCCCCTGCTGTTTGAAGCGTCTTATCTGCCTCTTCTGAAGTCTAGAGCAGTTTGGCTGGAAAGCGGTGGCCCATCCTCCGAGATGCAGGCTCGATGCTTGCAGCTGAACCTGGGTCCGCCTGGGACGAAGGAGCAGGGCTAGGGGTTGCACAACTCCCTCGGGATTTCAGTCCAGGGGTGAAGGATTGGGGGGTGCTCCCCAGGCGGGCGGCGTCGGCTCCCGGAGGCCTCAGGGTGCCTCACGGCAGGCGATGGTGGTGGTGGGGGGAAAGGCAAAGGGCGGGGATTCTACCTTTTGCTTTTGCCTCCACATTTTGCACCAGTTTTGCCTTCCTTTTTATGGGCCTCAAGGCGGGCTATGCACGGCCCGTACGGCACGTAGTTTCCAGGCGTTCAAAAGTGATTATGATAAGCAGCCATCATGACGAAGCACTTTTGAAGCCTTTCAGGTGTTGAGCAGTGATAATGGCGAAGCGTTTTTTGGCGCCTTTCTCTTAGTATTAGGCTCTTGCACACTTCAGAAGCAAGGGGCCATTGTGACACAGCAGGGCCTTGTATAAGCAAGGGGTCATTGTAGCACGGCAGGGCCTCGTGGAATCAAGGGGATCGTAGTGACACTGTGGGGCTCCCTGAGGCCACGGGGCCATTCTGACTGTGTGGAAGCAAGGATACCGTTGTTACGCTACGGGGCATCATGGAACCAAGGAGGCCATTGTGAAGCAGCTGGGGAACCCGCTGAGACTATTATGACACTTCAAGGCCTTGTGACACTGAAGGGCCATGGTGGAACTGCAGGGCCTCGTGGAACCAGTGAGACCATTGTGACATCACAGGGCCTCATGGGAGCCAGGGGCCATTGTGACACAGCCAGGCCTGACAGAAGCAAGGGGCCATTGTGACACTGCAAGGTCTCACGGAAGCAAAGGGCCAGTGTGCCACAGCCAGGCCTTGTGGAACCAAGGGGCCATTGTGATCCTGGGGAGCCCAATAGAACCAAGGAGCCATTGTGACCCTGCAGCACCTTACGGAATCATGGAGACCCTTGTGACCCTCTGTGACCTCATGGAACCAGTGGGCCATTGTGTTATTCTGCAGCCCCATGGAAGCAAGGAAACCATAGTGACACAGCCAGGCCTCGTGGAAGCAAGGGGCCTTTGTGCCGCTGTAGAGCCAAGGAGACCACTGTGCTATTGCTGGGCCTCAGGGGAACAAAATGGTGATGCTGCAGGGCCCCAAGGCTGCAAAGAGCGTGGAACAGGTGTGGTTGGCTTGGCCTCCTGGGGGCCACCTGCCTGCTCCAGCTGAGCTTGGCATGTTGAGGGGTGCTTCTCCTCTGGCCCTGAAACGCTGGAGTTCCTTGCTTTCCTTTCTGTGCGAAAGCACTGTCCTTCTCCTCCAGGGACCCATGGCTGAAATTAGGATTCTACCTCCAAATTGGATTCTGTCCGAGGATTGTTCCCATGTGAAACCTGCCAGGACAGACAGCTCACGCTGGCCTTGGCCTCTTAGGGGCCACCTCGCATCTGCCTTCAAAACACGCGGGGGCTGTGCTTCTCTTCCCATGGAAAAAACCATCTTTCAAGTCCAGCCATCCATGGCCAAAATTGGGAATCCACCTCTGAAATTCCATATCTCCAAGGAATAGCTCCCCGACAAAAGCTGCCAGGAATGTCCAGCTTCCCTTGGCTTCCTGAGGGCCAGCTCTCATCTGCCTTTGAAACACTGGGCCTCCTCACTTTGCTGCCAATGGAAAAGAACTGTCCTTCTGGGCCAGATGTCCATGGACAAAACTGGGATTTGGCCCCCCAAATTGCATCTAGCCAAGGATTGCTCCAAGACAAAAGCTGCCAAGACAAACAGGTCTGGCTGGCCTTGGCCTCCTTGAGGCACCACTAATCAGCCTTTGAAACACTGGGGCTCTGCCCTTTCCTTCCTGGGGAGAAGAAGTGTCATTCCCGTCCAGGCACCCACAGCTGAAATGGAATTCCACCTCCAAAACTCCCCGTATGTCCAAGGGTTGCTTTCAGACAGAAGCTGCAAGGACAGACACGTCTGCCTTGCCTTGGCCTCTGGTGGCTGCCTCTCATCTGCCTTCAAAACACTGGGGTTCTGTGGTTTCCTTCCTGTAGAAAAGAACCGACCTTCTTGTCCAGGTGCCCGTGGCCTCGAGCACATGATCACTACAGAGGGACAAAGGAGCTCTGTGCTCAGTGGAGTGGAGACTGAGGACAGTGGAGGAGAGTCCTGGGTGGGCTTGAAGGGTGGTTTCAGACATGGTGGATCCTTTCTAGCTAGTAGAGACCAGCTGGCAAAAGAAAGAATTAATGCCAAGGGCAGCTGGGCAGGTCCAGGCTGGACACAAGGAGAAAGGAATTTCTCTCCCAGGGCAGTGCAGTGGTGCAACGTGTCCCCCAGAAGGAGTCTGGAGCAGCCCAAGGCTTTGTGTGCCAAGGCAGAGGCAGGCAGGACGCAGAGCCATCAGCAAAGGAAGGGGCCCATTGTTACACAGCAGGGCCGCAGAACCAAGGAGATCATTGTGACACTGCACAACCTCATGCAATCAAGGCGTCCGTGTTACGCTACTGAACCTCACGGAGCCAAGGGTCCATTGTGACACTGCGGAGCCAAGGAGACTGTTGCTGACAGTACCAAAGTTCATGGAACCAAAAGTCCATTGTGACATTGTGGCGCCTCACGGAACCGTGGAGAGCATTATGACACTTTGTTACTATCTGATTTACACCCAGAAGGGCAAAGAAAAGGAAATCTCTGAGTATAAAAAGGAAAGAACTTTGAAGGTTCAAAATATTCCCAAAGACCAGATTAAAACCAAACGAGATTAAATGTTGGTGCCAAACAAATGGGTATCTCTTTATCTAATGGTAAGAGAGGCAAAGAGAAAGAAGGAGAAAAGTAGAGAAAAGTTAGAAAAGACAAGGTTACTCTAACAAGCACTGGATAAGTCACCACCACACTGTGCTACCTTTGTTGCTGCTGAGACAGGGTGGGGGAAGTGGAGAAGTTTTTGCCTTTTTTCCCCTGCTGTTTGAAGCGTCTTATCTGCCTCTTCTGAAGTCTAGAGCAGTTTGGCTGGAAAGCGGCGGCCCATCCTCCGAGATGCAGGCTCGATGCTTGCAGCTGAACCTGGGTCCGCCTGGGACGAAGGAGCAGGGCTAGGGGTTGCACAACTCCCTCGGGATTTCAGTCCAGGGGTGAAGGATTGGGGGGTGCTCCCCAGGCGGGCGGCGTCGGCTCCCGGAGGCCTCAGGGTGCCTCACGGCAGGCGATGGTGGTGGTGGGGGGAAAGGCAAAGGGCGGGGATTCTACCTTTTGCTTTTGCCTCCACATTTTGCACCAGTTTTGCCTTCCTTTTTATGGGCCTCAAGGCGGGCTATGCACGGCCCGTACGGCACGTAGTTTCCAGGCGTTCAAAAGTGATTATGATAAGCAGCCATCATGACGAAGCACTTTTGAAGCCTTTCAGGTGTTGAGCAGTGATAATGGCGAAGCGTTTTTTGGCGCCTTTCTCTTAGTATTAGGCTCTTGCACACTTCAGAAGCAAGGGGCCATTGTGACACAGCAGGGCCTTGTATAAGCAAGGGGTCATTGTAGCACGGCAGGGCCTCGTGGAATCAAGGGGATCGTAGTGACACTGTGGGGCTCCCTGAGGCCACGGGGCCATTCTGACTGTGTGGAAGCAAGGATACCGTTGTTACGCTACGGGGCATCATGGAACCAAGGAGGCCATTGTGAAGCAGCTGGGCAACCCGCTGAGACTATTATGACACTTCAAGGCCTTGTGACACTGAAGGGCCATGGTGGAACTGCAGGGCCTCGTGGAACCAGTGAGACCATTGTGACATCACAGGGCCTCATGGGAGCCAGGGGCCATTGTGACACAGCCAGGCCTGACAGAAGCAAGGGGCCATTGTGACACTGCAAGGTCTCACGGAAGCAAAGGGCCAGTGTGCCACAGCCAGGCCTTGTGGAACCAAGGGGCCATTGTGATCCTGGGGAGCCCAATAGAACCAAGGAGCCATTGTGACCCTGCAGCACCTTACGGAATCATGGAGACCCTTGTGACCCTCTGTGACCTCATGGAACCAGTGGGCCATTGTGTTATTCTGCAGCCCCATGGAAGCAAGGAAACCATAGTGACACAGCCAGGCCTCGTGGAAGCAAGGGGCCTTTGTGCCGCTGTAGAGCCAAGGAGACCACTGTGCTATTGCTGGGCCTCAGGGGAACAAAATGGTGATGCTGCAGGGCCCCAAGGCTGCAAAGAGCGTGGAACAGGTGTGGTTGGCTTGGCCTCCTGGGGGCCACCTGCCTGCTCCAGCTGAGCTTGGCATGTTGAGGGGTGCTTCTCCTCTGGCCCTGAAACGCTGGAGTTCCTTGCTTTCCTTTCTGTGCGAAAGCACTGTCCTTCTCCTCCAGGGACCCATGGCTGAAATTAGGATTCTACCTCCAAATTGGATTCTGTCCGAGGATTGTTCCCATGTGAAACCTGCCAGGACAGACAGCTCACGCTGGCCTTGGCCTCTTAGGGGCCACCTCGCATCTGCCTTCAAAACACGCGGGGGCTGTGCTTCTCTTCCCATGGAAAAAACCATCTTTCAAGTCCAGCCATCCATGGCCAAAATGGGGAATCCACCTCTGAAATTCCATATCTCCAAGGAATAGCTCCCCGACAAAAGCTGCCAGGAATGTCCAGCTTCCCTTGGCTTCCTGAGGGCCAGCTCTCATCTGCCTTTGAAACACTGGGCCTCCTCACTTTGCTGCCAATGGAAAAGAACTGTCCTTCTGGGCCAGATGTCCACGGACAAAACTGGGATTTGGCCCCCCAAATTGCATCTAGCCAAGGATTGCTCCAAGACAAAAGCTGCCAAGACAAACAGGTCTGGCTGGCCTTGGCCTCCTTGAGGCACCACTAATCAGCCTTTGAAACACTGGGGCTCTGCCCTTTCCTTCCTGGGGAGAAGAAGTGTCATTCCCGTCCAGGCACCCACAGCTGAAATGGAATTCCACCTCCAAAACTCCCCGTATGTCCAAGGGTTGCTTTCAGACAGAAGCTGCAAGGACAGACACGTCTGCCTTGCCTTGGCCTCTGGTGGCTGCCTCTCATCTGCCTTCAAAACACTGGGGTTCTGTGGTTTCCTTCCTGTAGAAAAGAACCGACCTTCTTGTCCAGGTGCCCGTGGCCTCGAGCACATGATCACTACAGAGGGACAAAGGAGCTCTGTGCTCAGTGGAGTGGAGACTGAGGACAGTGGAGGAGAGTCCTGGGTGGGCTTGAAGGGTGGTTTCAGACATGGTGGATCCTTTCTAGCTAGTAGAGACCAGCTGGCAAAAGAAAGAATTAATGCCAAGGGCAGCTGGGCAGGTCCAGGCTGGACACAAGGAGAAAGGAATTTCTCTCCCAGGGCAGTGCAGTGGTGCAACGTGTCCCCCAGAAGGAGTCTGGAGCAGCCCAAGGCTTTGTGTGCCAAGGCAGAGGCAGGCAGGACGCAGAGCCATCAGCAAAGGAAGGGGCCCATTGTTACACAGCAGGGCCGCAGAACCAAGGAGATCATTGTGACACTGCACAACCTCATGCAATCAAGGCGTCCGTGTTACGCTACTGAACCTCACGGAGCCAAGGGTCCATTGTGACACTGCGGAGCCAAGGAGACTGTTGCTGACAGTACCAAAGTTCATGGAACCAAAAGTCCATTGTGACATTGTGGCGCCTCACGGAACCGTGGAGAGCATTATGACACTTTGTTACTATCTGATTTACACCCAGAAGGGCAAAGAAAAGGAAATCTCTGAGTATAAAAAGGAAAGAACTTTGAAGGTTCAAAATATTCCCAAAGACCAGATTAAAACCAAACGAGATTAAATGTTGGTGCCAAACAAATGGGTATCTCTTTATCTAATGGTAAGAGAGGCAAAGAGAAAGAAGGAGAAAAGTAGAGAAAAGTTAGAAAAGACAAGGTTACTCTAACAAGCACTGGATAAGTCACCACCACACTGTGCTACCTTTGTTGCTGCTGAGACAGGGTGGGGGAAGTGGAGAAGTTTTTGCCTTTTTTCCCCTGCTGTTTGAAGCGTCTTATCTGCCTCTTCTGAAGTCTAGAGCAGTTTGGCTGGAAAGCGGCGGCCCATCCTCCGAGATGCAGGCTCGATGCTTGCAGCTGAACCTGGGTCCGCCTGGGACGAAGGAGCAGGGCTAGGGGTTGCACAACTCCCTCGGGATTTCAGTCCAGGGGTGAAGGATTGGGGGGTGCTCCCCAGGCGGGCGGCGTCGGCTCCCGGAGGCCTCAGGGTGCCTCACGGCAGGCGATGGTGGTGGTGGGGGGAAAGGCAAAGGGCGGGGATTCTACCTTTTGCTTTTGCCTCCACATTTTGCACCAGTTTTGCCTTCCTTTTTATGGGCCTCAAGGCGGGCTATGCACGGCCCGTACGGCACGTAGTTTCCAGGCGTTCAAAAGTGATTATGATAAGCAGCCATCATGACGAAGCACTTTTGAAGCCTTTCAGGTGTTGAGCAGTGATAATGGCGAAGCGTTTTTTGGCGCCTTTCTCTTAGTATTAGGCTCTTGCACACTTCAGAAGCAAGGGGCCATTGTGACACAGCAGGGCCTTGTATAAGCAAGGGGTCATTGTAGCACGGCAGGGCCTCGTGGAATCAAGGGGATCGTAGTGACACTGTGGGGCTCCAGGAGGCCACGGGGCCATTCTGACTGTGTGCAAGCAAGGATACCGTTGTTACGCTACGGGGCATCATGGAACCAAGGAGGCCATTGTGAAGCAGCTGGGGAACCCGCTGAGACTATTATGACACTTCAAGGCCTTGTGACACTGAAGGGCCATGGTGGAACTGCAGGGCCTCGTGGAACCAGTGAGACCATTGTGACATCACAGGGCCTCATGGGAGCCAGGGGCCATTGTGACACAGCCAGGCCTGACAGAAGCAAGGGGCCATTGTGACACTGCAAGGTCTCACGGAAGCAAAGGGCCAGTGTGCCACAGCCAGGCCTTGTGGAACCAAGGGGCCATTGTGATCCTGGGGAGCCCAATAGAACCAAGGAGCCATTGTGACCCTGCAGCACCTTACGGAATCATGGAGACCCTTGTGACCCTCTGTGACCTCATGGAACCAGTGGGCCATTGTGTTATTCTGCAGCCCCATGGAAGCAAGGAAACCATAGTGACACAGCCAGGCCTCGTGGAAGCAAGGGGCCTTTGTGCCGCTGTAGAGCCAAGGAGACCACTGTGCTATTGCTGGGCCTCAGGGGAACAAAATGGTGATGCTGCAGGGCCCCAAGGCTGCAAAGAGCGTGGAACAGGTGTGGTTGGCTTGGCCTCCTGGGGGCCACCTGCCTGCTCCAGCTGAGCTTGGCATGTTGAGGGGTGCTTCTCCTCTGGCCCTGAAACGCTGGAGTTCCTTGCTTTCCTTTCTGTGCGAAAGCACTGTCCTTCTCCTCCAGGGACCCATGGCTGAAATTAGGATTCTACCTCCAAATTGGATTCTGTCCGAGGATTGTTCCCATGTGAAACCTGCCAGGACAGACAGCTCACGCTGGCCTTGGCCTCTTAGGGGCCACCTCGCATCTGCCTTCAAAACACGCGGGGGCTGTGCTTCTCTTCCCATGGAATAAAACCATCTTTCAAGTCCAGCCATCCATGGCCAAAATGGGGAATCCACCTCTGAAATTCCATATCTCCAAGGAATAGCTCCCCGACAAAAGCTGCCAGGAATGTCCAGCTTCCCTTGGCTTCCTGAGGGCCAGCTCTCATCTGCCTTTGAAACACTGGGCCTCCTCACTTTGCTGCCAATGGAAAAGAACTGTCCTTCTGGGCCAGATGTCCACGGACAAAACTGGGATTTGGCCCCCCAAATTGCATCTAGCCAAGGATTGCTCCAAGACAAAAGCTGCCAAGACAAACAGGTCTGGCTGGCCTTGGCCTCCTTGAGGCACCACTAATCAGCCTTTGAAACACTGGGGCTCTGCCCTTTCCTTCCTGGGGAGAAGAAGTGTCATTCCCGTCCAGGCACCCACAGCTGAAATGGAATTCCACCTCCAAAACTCCCCGTATGTCCAAGGGTTGCTTTCAGACAGAAGCTGCAAGGACAGACACGTCTGCCTTGCCTTGGCCTCTGGTGGCTGCCTCTCATCTGCCTTCAAAACACTGGGGTTCTGTGGTTTCCTTCCTGTAGAAAAGAACCGACCTTCTTGTCCAGGTGCCCGTGGCCTCGAGCACATGATCACTACAGAGGGACAAAGGAGCTCTGTGCTCAGTGGAGTGGAGACTGAGGACAGTGGAGGAGAGTCCTGGGTGGGCTTGAAGGGTGGTTTCAGACATGGTGGATCCTTTCTAGCTAGTAGAGACCAGCTGGCAAAAGAAAGAATTAATGCCAAGGGCAGCTGGGCAGGTCCAGGCTGGACACAAGGAGAAAGGAATTTCTCTCCCAGGGCAGTGCAGTGGTGCAACGTGTCCCCCAGAAGGAGTCTGGAGCAGCGCAAGGCTTTGTGTGCCAAGGCAGAGGCAGGCAGGACGCAGAGCCATCAGCAAAGGAAGGGGCCCATTGTTACACAGCAGGGCCGCAGAACCAAGGAGATCATTGTGACACTGCACAACCTCATGCAATCAAGGCGTCCGTGTTACGCTACTGAACCTCACGGAGCCAAGGGTCCATTGTGACACTGCGGAGCCAAGGAGACTGTTGCTGACAGTACCAAAGTTCATGGAACCAAAAGTCCATTGTGACATTGTGGCGCCTCACGGAACCGTGGAGAGCATTATGACACTTTGTTACTATCTGATTTACACCCAGAAGGGCAAAGAAAAGGAAATCTCTGAGTATAAAAAGGAAAGAACTTTGAAGGTTCAAAATATTCCCAAAGACCAGATTAAAACCAAACGAGATTAAATGTTGGTGCCAAACAAATGGGTATCTCTTTATCTAATGGTAAGAGAGGCAAAGAGAAAGAAGGAGAAAAGTAGAGAAAAGTTAGAAAAGACAAGGTTACTCTAACAAGCACTGGATAAGTCACCACCACACTGTGCTACCTTTGTTGCTGCTGAGACAGGGTGGGGGAAGTGGAGAAGTTTTTGCCTTTTTTCCCCTGCTGTTTGAAGCGTCTTATCTGCCTCTTCTGAAGTCTAGAGCAGTTTGGCTGGAAAGCGGCGGCCCATCCTCCGAGATGCAGGCTCGATGCTTGCAGCTGAACCTGGGTCCGCCTGGGACGAAGGAGCAGGGCTAGGGGTTGCACAACTCCCTCGGGATTTCAGTCCAGGGGTGAAGGATTGGGGGGTGCTCCCCAGGCGGGCGGCGTCGGCTCCCGGAGGCCTCAGGGTGCCTCACGGCAGGCGATGGTGGTGGTGGGGGGAAAGGCAAAGGGCGGGGATTCTACCTTTTGCTTTTGCCTCCACATTTTGCACCAGTTTTGCCTTCCTTTTTATGGGCCTCAAGGCGGGCTATGCACGGCCCGTACGGCACGTAGTTTCCAGGCGTTCAAAAGTGATTATGATAAGCAGCCATCATGACGAAGCACTTTTGAAGCCTTTCAGGTGTTGAGCAGTGATAATGGCGAAGCGTTTTTTGGCGCCTTTCTCTTAGTATTAGGCTCTTGCACACTTCAGAAGCAAGGGGCCATTGTGACACAGCAGGGCCTTGTATAAGCAAGGGGTCATTGTAGCACGGCAGGGCCTCGTGGAATCAAGGGGATCGTAGTGACACTGTGGGGCTCCAGGAGGCCACGGGGCCATTCTGACTGTGTGCAAGCAAGGATACCGTTGTTACGCTACGGGGCATCATGGAACCAAGGAGGCCATTGTGAAGCAGCTGGGCAACCCGCTGAGACTATTATGACACTTCAAGGCCTTGTGACACTGAAGGGCCATGGTGGAACTGCAGGGCCTCGTGGAACCAGTGAGACCATTGTGACATCACAGGGCCTCATGGGAGCCAGGGGCCATTGTGACACAGCCAGGCCTGACAGAAGCAAGGGGCCATTGTGACACTGCAAGGTCTCACGGAAGCAAAGGGCCAGTGTGCCACAGCCAGGCCTTGTGGAACCAAGGGGCCATTGTGATCCTGGGGAGCCCAATAGAACCAAGGAGCCATTGTGACCCTGCAGCACCTTACGGAATCATGGAGACCCTTGTGACCCTCTGTGACCTCATGGAACCAGTGGGCCATTGTGTTATTCTGCAGCCCCATGGAACCAAGGAAACCATAGTGACACAGCCAGGCCTCGTGGAAGCAAGGGGCCTTTGTGCCGCTGTAGAGCCAAGGAGACCACTGTGCTATTGCTGGGCCTCAGGGGAACAAAATGGTGATGCTGCAGGGCCCCAAGGCTGCAAAGAGCGTGGAACAGGTGTGGTTGGCTTGGCCTCCTGGGGGCCACCTGCCTGCTCCAGCTGAGCTTGGCATGTTGAGGGGTGCTTCTCCTCTGGCCCTGAAACGCTGGAGTTCCTTGCTTTCCTTTCTGTGCGAAAGCACTGTCCTTCTCCTCCAGGGACCCATGGCTGAAATTAGGATTCTACCTCCAAATTGGATTCTGTCCGAGGATTGTTCCCATGTGAAACCTGCCAGGACAGACAGCTCACGCTGGCCTTGGCCTCTTAGGGGCCACCTCGCATCTGCCTTCAAAACACGCGGGGGCTGTGCTTCTCTTCCCATGGAAAAAACCATCTTTCAAGTCCAGCCATCCATGGCCAAAATTGGGAATCCACCTCTGAAATTCCATATCTCCAAGGAATAGCTCCCCGACAAAAGCTGCCAGGAATGTCCAGCTTCCCTTGGCTTCCTGAGGGCCAGCTCTCATCTGCCTTTGAAACACTGGGCCTCCTCACTTTGCTGCCAATGGAAAAGAACTGTCCTTCTGGGCCAGATGTCCACGGACAAAACTGGGATTTGGCCCCCCAAATTGCATCTAGCCAAGGATTGCTCCAAGACAAAAGCTGCCAAGACAAACAGGTCTGGCTGGCCTTGGCCTCCTTGAGGCACCACTAATCAGCCTTTGAAACACTGGGGCTCTGCCCTTTCCTTCCTGGGGAGAAGAAGTGTCATTCCCGTCCAGGCACCCACAGCTGAAATGGAATTCCACCTCCAAAACTCCCCGTATGTCCAAGGGTTGCTTTCAGACAGAAGCTGCAAGGACAGACACGTCTGCCTTGCCTTGGCCTCTGGTGGCTGCCTCTCATCTGCCTTCAAAACACTGGGGTTCTGTGGTTTCCTTCCTGTAGAAAAGAACCGACCTTCTTGTCCAGGTGCCCGTGGCCTCGAGCACATGATCACTACAGAGGGACAAAGGAGCTCTGTGCTCAGTGGAGTGGAGACTGAGGACAGTGGAGGAGAGTCCTGGGTGGGCTTGAAGGGTGGTTTCAGACATGGTGGATCCTTTCTAGCTAGTAGAGACCAGCTGGCAAAAGAAAGAATTAATGCCAAGGGCAGCTGGGCAGGTCCAGGCTGGACACAAGGAGAAAGGAATTTCTCTCCCAGGGCAGTGCAGTGGTGCAACGTGTCCCCCAGAAGGAGTCTGGAGCAGCCCAAGGCTTTGTGTGCCAAGGCAGAGGCAGGCAGGACGCAGAGCCATCAGCAAAGGAAGGGGCCCATTGTTACACAGCAGGGCCGCAGAACCAAGGAGATCATTGTGACACTGCACAACCTCATGCAATCAAGGCGTCCGTGTTACGCTACTGAACCTCACGGAGCCAAGGGTCCATTGTGACACTGCGGAGCCAAGGAGACTGTTGCTGACAGTACCAAAGTTCATGGAACCAAAAGTCCATTGTGACATTGTGGCGCCTCACAGAACCGTGGAGAGCATTATGACACTTTGTTACTATCTGATTTACACCCAGAAGGGCAAAGAAAAGGAAATCTCTGAGTATAAAAAGGAAAGAACTTTGAAGGTTCAAAATATTCCCAAAGACCAGATTAAAACCAAACGAGATTAAATGTTGGTGCCAAACAAATGGGTATCTCTTTATCTAATGGTAAGAGAGGCAAAGAGAAAGAAGGAGAAAAGTAGAGAAAAGTTAGAAAAGACAAGGTTACTCTAACAAGCACTGGATAAGTCACCACCACACTGTGCTACCTTTGTTGCTGCTGAGACAGGGTGGGGGAAGTGGAGAAGTTTTTGCCTTTTTTCCCCTGCTGTTTGAAGCGTCTTATCTGCCTCTTCTGAAGTCTAGAGCAGTTTGGCTGGAAAGCGGCGGCCCATCCTCCGAGATGCAGGCTCGATGCTTGCAGCTGAACCTGGGTCCGCCTGGGACGAAGGAGCAGGGCTAGGGGTTGCACAACTCCCTCGGGATTTCAGTCCAGGGGTGAAGGATTGGGGGGTGCTCCCCAGGCGGGCGGCGTCGGCTCCCGGAGGCCTCAGGGTGCCTCACGGCAGGCGATGGTGGTGGTGGGGGGAAAGGCAAAGGGCGGGGATTCTACCTTTTGCTTTTGCCTCCACATTTTGCACCAGTTTTGCCTTCCTTTTTATGGGCCTCAAGGCGGGCTATGCACGGCCCGTACGGCACGTAGTTTCCAGGCGTTCAAAAGTGATTATGATAAGCAGCCATCATGACGAAGCACTTTTGAAGCCTTTCAGGTGTTGAGCAGTGATAATGGCGAAGCGTTTTTTGGCGCCTTTCTCTTAGTATTAGGCTCTTGCACACTTCAGAAGCAAGGGGCCATTGTGACACAGCAGGGCCTTGTATAAGCAAGGGGTCATTGTAGCACGGCAGGGCCTCGTGGAATCAAGGGGATCGTAGTGACACTGTGGGGCTCCAGGAGGCCACGGGGCCATTCTGACTGTGTGGAAGCAAGGATACCGTTGTTACGCTACGGGGCATCATGGAACCAAGGAGGCCATTGTGAAGCAGCTGGGCAACCCGCTGAGACTATTATGACACTTCAAGGCCTTGTGACACTGAAGGGCCATGGTGGAACTGCAGGGCCTCGTGGAACCAGTGAGACCATTGTGACATCACAGGGCCTCATGGGAGCCAGGGGCCATTGTGACACAGCCAGGCCTGACAGAAGCAAGGGGCCATTGTGACACTGCAAGGTCTCACGGAAGCAAATGGCCAGTGTGCCACAGCCAGGCCTTGTGGAACCAAGGGGCCATTGTGATCCTGGGGAGCCCAATAGAACCAAGGAGCCATTGTGACCCTGCAGCACCTTACGGAATCATGGAGACCCTTGTGACCCTCTGTGACCTCATGGAACCAGTGGGCCATTGTGTTATTCTGCAGCCCCATGGAACCAAGGAAACCATTGTGACACAGCCAGGCCTCATGGAAGCAAGGGGCCTTTGTGCCGCTGTAGAGCCAAGGAGACCACTGTGCTATTGCTGGGCCTCAGGGGAACAAAATGGTGATGCTGCAGGGCCCCAAGGCTGCAAAGAGCGTGGAACAGGTGTGGTTGGCTTGGCCTCCTGGGGGCCACCTGCCTGCTCCAGCTGAGCTTGGCATGTTGAGGGGTGCTTCTCCTCTGGCCCTGAAACGCTGGAGTTCCTTGCTTTCCTTTCTGTGCGAAAGCACTGTCCTTCTCCTCCAGGGACCCATGGCTGAAATTAGGATTCTACCTCCAAATTGGATTCTGTCCGAGGATTGTTCCCATGTGAAACCTGCCAGGACAGACAGCTCAGGCTGGCCTTGGCCTCTTAGGGGCCACCTCGCATCTGCCTTCAAAACACGCGGGGGCTGTGCTTCTCTTCCCATGGAAAAAACCATCTTTCAAGTCCAGCCATCCATGGCCAAAATTGGGAATCCACCTCTGAAATTCCATATCTCCAAGGAATAGCTCCCCGACAAAAGCTGCCAGGAATGTCCAGCTTCCCTTGGCTTCCTGAGGGCCAGCTCTCATCTGCCTTTGAAACACTGGGCCTCCTCACTTTGCTGCCAATGGAAAAGAACTGTCCTTCTGGGCCAGATGTCCACGGACAAAACTGGGATTTGGCCCCCCAAATTGCATCTAGCCAAGGATTGCTCCAAGACAAAAGCTGCCAAGACAAACAGGTCTGGCTGGCCTTGGCCTCCTTGAGGCACCACTAATCAGCCTTTGAAACACTGGGGCTCTGCCCTTTCCTTCCTGGGGAGAAGAAGTGTCATTCCCGTCCAGGCACCCACAGCTGAAATGGAATTCCACCTCCAAAACTCCCCGTATGTCCAAGGGTTGCTTTCAGACAGAAGCTGCAAGGACAGACACGTCTGCCTTGCCTTGGCCTCTGGTGGCTGCCTCTCATCTGCCTTCAAAACACTGGGGTTCTGTGGTTTCCTTCCTGTAGAAAAGAACCGACCTTCTTGTCCAGGTGCCCGTGGCCTCGAGCACATGATCACTACAGAGGGACAAAGGAGCTCTGTGCTCAGTGGAGTGGAGACTGAGGACAGTGGAGGAGAGTCCTGGGTGGGCTTGAAGGGTGGTTTCAGACATGGTGGATCCTTTCTAGCTAGTAGAGACCAGCTGGCAAAAGAAAGAATTAATGCCAAGGGCAGCTGGGCAGGTCCAGGCTGGACACAAGGAGAAAGGAATTTCTCTCCCAGGGCAGTGCAGTGGTGCAACGTGTCCCCCAGAAGGAGGCTGGAGCAGCGCAAGGCTTTGTGTGCCAAGGCAGAGGCAGGCAGGACGCAGAGCCATCAGCAAAGGAAGGGGCCCATTGTTACACAGCAGGGCCGCAGAACCAAGGAGATCATTGTGACACTGCACAACCTCATGCAATCAAGGCGTCCGTGTTACGCTACTGAACCTCACGGAGCCAAGGGTCCATTGTGACACTGCGGAGCCAAGGAGACTGTTGCTGACAGTACCAAAGTTCATGGAACCAAAAGTCCATTGTGACATTGTGGCGCCTCACGGAACCGTGGAGAGCATTATGACACTTTGTTACTATCTGATTTACACCCAGAAGGGCAAAGAAAAGGAAATCTCTGAGTATAAAAAGGAAAGAACTTTGAAGGTTCAAAATATTCCCAAAGACCAGATTAAAACCAAACGAGATTAAATGTTGGTGCCAAACAAATGGGTATCTCTTTATCTAATGGTAAGAGAGGCAAAGAGAAAGAAGGAGAAAAGTAGAGAAAAGTTAGAAAAGACAAGGTTACTCTAACAAGCACTGCATAAGTCACCACCACACTGTGCTACCTTTGTTGCTGCTGAGACAGGGTGGGGGAAGTGGAGAAGTTTTTGCCTTTTTTCCCCTGCTGTTTGAAGCGTCTTATCTGCCTCTTCTGAAGTCTAGAGCAGTTTGGCTGGAAAGCGGCGGCCCATCCTCCGAGATGCAGGCTCGATGCTTGCAGCTGAACCTGGGTCCGCCTGGGACGAAGGAGCAGGGCTAGGGGTTGCACAACTCCCTCGGGATTTCAGTCCAGGGGTGAAGGATTGGGGGGTGCTCCCCAGGCGGGCGGCGTCGGCTCCCGGAGGCCTCAGGGTGCCTCACGGCAGGCGATGGTGGTGGTGGGGGGAAAGGCAAAGGGCGGGGATTCTACCTTTTGCTTTTGCCTCCACATTTTGCACCAGTTTTGCCTTCCTTTTTATGGGCCTCAAGGCGGGCTATGCACGGCCCGTACGGCACGTAGTTTCCAGGCGTTCAAAAGTGATTATGATAAGCAGCCATCATGACGAAGCACTTTTGAAGCCTTTCAGGTGTTGAGCAGTGATAATGGCGAAGCGTTTTTTGGCGCCTTTCTCTTAGTATTAGGCTCTTGCACACTTCAGAAGCAAGGGGCCATTGTGACACAGCAGGGCCTTGTATAAGCAAGGGGTCATTGTAGCACGGCAGGGCCTCGTGGAATCAAGGGGATCGTAGTGACACTGTGGGGCTCCAGGAGGCCACGGGGCCATTCTGACTGTGTGGAAGCAAGGATACCGTTGTTACGCTACGGGGCATCATGGAACCAAGGAGGCCATTGTGAAGCAGCTGGGCAACCCGCTGAGACTATTATGACACTTCAAGGCCTTGTGACACTGAAGGGCCATGGTGGAACTGCAGGGCCTCGTGGAACCAGTGAGACCATTGTGACATCACAGGGCCTCATGGGAGCCAGGGGCCATTGTGACACAGCCAGGCCTGACAGAAGCAAGGGGCCATTGTGACACTGCAAGGTCTCACGGAAGCAAAGGGCCAGTGTGCCACAGCCAGGCCTTGTGGAACCAAGGGGCCATTGTGATCCTGGGGAGCCCAATAGAACCAAGGAGCCATTGTGACCCTGCAGCACCTTACGGAATCATGGAGACCCTTGTGACCCTCTGTGACCTCATGGAACCAGTGGGCCATTGTGTTATTCTGCAGCCCCATGGAACCAAGGAAACCATTGTGACACAGCCAGGCCTCGTGGAAGCAAGGGGCCTTTGTGCCGCTGTAGAGCCAAGGAGACCACTGTGCTATTGCTGGGCCTCAGGGGAACAAAATGGTGATGCTGCAGGGCCCCAAGGCTGCAAAGAGCGTGGAACAGGTGTGGTTGGCTTGGCCTCCTGGGGGCCACCTGCCTGCTCCAGCTGAGCTTGGCATGTTGAGGGGTGCTTCTCCTCTGGCCCTGAAACGCTGGAGTTCCTTGCTTTCCTTTCTGTGCGAAAGCACTGTCCTTCTCCTCCAGGGACCCATGGCTGAAATTAGGATTCTACCTCCAAATTGGATTCTGTCCGAGGATTGTTCCCATGTGAAACCTGCCAGGACAGACAGCTCAGGCTGGCCTTGGCCTCTTAGGGGCCACCTCGCATCTGCCTTCAAAACACGCGGGGGCTGTGCTTCTCTTCCCATGGAAAAAACCATCTTTCAAGTCCAGCCATCCATGGCCAAAATTGGGAATCCACCTCTGAAATTCCATATCTCCAAGGAATAGCTCCCCGACAAAAGCTGCCAGGAATGTCCAGCTTCCCTTGGCTTCCTGAGGGCCAGCTCTCATCTGCCTTTGAAACACTGGGCCTCCTCACTTTGCTGCCAATGGAAAAGAACTGTCCTTCTGGGCCAGATGTCCACGGACAAAACTGGGATTTGGCCCCCCAAATTGCATCTAGCCAAGGATTGCTCCAAGACAAAAGCTGCCAAGACAAACAGGTCTGGCTGGCCTTGGCCTCCTTGAGGCACCACTAATCAGCCTTTGAAACACTGGGGCTCTGCCCTTTCCTTCCTGGGGAGAAGAAGTGTCATTCCCGTCCAGGCACCCACAGCTGAAATGGAATTCCACCTCCAAAACTCCCCGTATGTCCAAGGGTTGCTTTCAGACAGAAGCTGCAAGGACAGACACGTCTGCCTTGCCTTGGCCTCTGGTGGCTGCCTCTCATCTGCCTTCAAAACACTGGGGTTCTGTGGTTTCCTTCCTGTAGAAAAGAACCGACCTTCTTGTCCAGGTGCCCGTGGCCTCGAGCACATGATCACTACAGAGGGACAAAGGAGCTCTGTGCTCAGTGGAGTGGAGACTGAGGACAGTGGAGGAGAGTCCTGGGTGGGCTTGAAGGGTGGTTTCAGACATGGTGGATCCTTTCTAGCTAGTAGAGACCAGCTGGCAAAAGAAAGAATTAATGCCAAGGGCAGCTGGGCAGGTCCAGGCTGGACACAAGGAGAAAGGAATTTCTCTCCCAGGGCAGTGCAGTGGTGCAACGTGTCCCCCAGAAGGAGGCTGGAGCAGCCCAAGGCTTTGTGTGCCAAGGCAGAGGCAGGCAGGACGCAGAGCCATCAGCAAAGGAAGGGGCCCATTGTTACACAGCAGGGCCGCAGAACCAAGGAGATCATTGTGACACTGCACAACCTCATGCAATCAAGGCGTCCGTGTTACGCTACTGAACCTCACGGAGCCAAGGGTCCATTGTGACACTGCGGAGCCAAGGAGACTGTTGCTGACAGTACCAAAGTTCATGGAACCAAAAGTCCATTGTGACATTGTGGCGCCTCACGGAACCGTGGAGAGCATTATGACACTTTGTTACTATCTGATTTACACCCAGAAGGGCAAAGAAAAGGAAATCTCTGAGTATAAAAAGGAAAGAACTTTGAAGGTTCAAAATATTCCCAAAGACCAGATTAAAACCAAACGAGATTAAATGTTGGTGCCAAACAAATGGGTATCTCTTTATCTAATGGTAAGAGAGGCAAAGAGAAAGAAGGAGAAAAGTAGAGAAAAGTTAGAAAAGACAAGGTTACTCTAACAAGCACTGGATAAGTCACCACCACACTGTGCTACCTTTGTTGCTGCTGAGACAGGGTGGGGGAAGTGGAGAAGTTTTTGCCTTTTTTCCCCTGCTGTTTGAAGCGTCTTATCTGCCTCTTCTGAAGTCTAGAGCAGTTTGGCTGGAAAGCGGCGGCCCATCCTCCGAGATGCAGGCTCGATGCTTGCAGCTGAACCTGGCTCCGCCTGGGACGAAGGAGCAGGGCTAGGGGTTGCACAACTCCCTCGGGATTTCAGTCCAGGGGTGAAGGATTGGGGGGTGCTCCCCAGGCGGGCGGCGTCGGCTCCCGGAGGCCTCAGGGTGCCTCACGGCAGGCGATGGTGGTGGTGGGGGGAAAGGCAAAGGGCGGGGATTCTACCTTTTGCTTTTGCCTCCACATTTTGCACCAGTTTTGCCTTCCTTTTTATGGGCCTCAAGGCGGGCTATGCACGGCCCGTACGGCACGTAGTTTCCAGGCGTTCAAAAGTGATTATGATAAGCAGCCATCATGACGAAGCACTTTTGAAGCCTTTCAGGTGTTGAGCAGTGATAATGGCGAAGCGTTTTTTGGCGCCTTTCTCTTAGTATTAGGCTCTTGCACACTTCAGAAGCAAGGGGCCATTGTGACACAGCAGGGCCTTGTATAAGCAAGGGGTCATTGTAGCACGGCAGGGCCTCGTGGAATCAAGGGGATTGTAGTGACACTGTGGGGCTCCAGGAGGCCACGGGGCCATTCTGACTGTGTGGAAGCAAGGATACCGTTGTTACGCTACGGGGCATCATGGAACCAAGGAGGCCATTGTGAAGCAGCTGGGCAACCCGCTGAGACTATTATGACACTTCAAGGCCTTGTGACACTGAAGGGCCATGGTGGAACTGCAGGGCCTCGTGGAACCAGTGAGACCATTGTGACATCACAGGGCCTCATGGGAGCCAGGGGCCATTGTGACACAGCCAGGCCTGACAGAAGCAAGGGGCCATTGTGACACTGCAAGGTCTCACGGAAGCAAAGGGCCAGTGTGCCACAGCCAGGCCTTGTGGAACCAAGGGGCCATTGTGATCCTGGGGAGCCCAATAGAACCAAGGAGCCATTGTGACCCTGCAGCACCTTACGGAATCATGGAGACCCTTGTGACCCTCTGTGACCTCATGGAACCAGTGGGCCATTGTGTTATTCTGCAGCCCCATGGAACCAAGGAAACCATTGTGACACAGCCAGGCCTCGTGGAAGCAAGGGGCCTTTGTGCCGCTGTAGAGCCAAGGAGACCACTGTGCTATTGCTGGGCCTCAGGGGAACAAAATGGTGATGCTGCAGGGCCCCAAGGCTGCAAAGAGCGTGGAACAGGTGTGGTTGGCTTGGCCTCCTGGGGGCCACCTGCCTGCTCCAGCTGAGCTTGGCATGTTGAGGGGTGCTTCTCCTCTGGCCCTGAAACGCTGGAGTTCCTTGCTTTCCTTTCTGTGCGAAAGCACTGTCCTTCTCCTCCAGGGACCCATGGCTGAAATTAGGATTCTACCTCCAAATTGGATTCTGTCCGAGGATTGTTCCCATGTGAAACCTGCCAGGACAGACAGCTCACGCTGGCCTTGGCCTCTTAGGGGCCACCTCGCATCTGCCTTCAAAACACGCGGGGGCTGTGCTTCTCTTCCCATGGAAAAAACCATCTTTCAAGTCCAGCCATCCATGGCCAAAATTGGGAATCCACCTCTGAAATTCCATATCTCCAAGGAATAGCTCCCCGACAAAAGCTGCCAGGAATGTCCAGCTTCCCTTGGCTTCCTGAGGGCCAGCTCTCATCTGCCTTTGAAACACTGGGCCTCCTCACTTTGCTGCCAATGGAAAAGAACTGTCCTTCTGGGCCAGATGTCCACGGACAAAACTGGGATTTGGCCCCCCAAATTGCATCTAGCCAAGGATTGCTCCAAGACAAAAGCTGCCAAGACAAACAGGTCTGGCTGGCCTTGGCCTCCTTGAGGCACCACTAATCAGCCTTTGAAACACTGGGGCTCTGCCCTTTCCTTCCTGGGGAGAAGAAGTGTCATTCCCGTCCAGGCACCCACAGCTGAAATGGAATTCCACCTCCAAAACTCCCCGTATGTCCAAGGGTTGCTTTCAGACAGAAGCTGCAAGGACAGACACGTCTGCCTTGCCTTGGCCTCTGGTGGCTGCCTCTCATCTGCCTTCAAAACACTGGGGTTCTGTGGTTTCCTTCCTGTAGAAAAGAACCGACCTTCTTGTCCAGGTGCCCGTGGCCTCGAGCACATGATCACTACAGAGGGACAAAGGAGCTCTGTGCTCAGTGGAGTGGAGACTGAGGACAGTGGAGGAGAGTCCTGGGTGGGCTTGAAGGGTGGTTTCAGACATGGTGGATCCTTTCTAGCTAGTAGAGACCAGCTGGCAAAAGAAAGAATTAATGCCAAGGGCAGCTGGGCAGGTCCAGGCTGGACACAAGGAGAAAGGAATTTCTCTCCCAGGGCAGTGCAGTGGTGCAACGTGTCCCCCAGAAGGAGTCTGGAGCAGCCCAAGGCTTTGTGTGCCAAGGCAGAGGCAGGCAGGACGCAGAGCCATCAGCAAAGGAAGGGGCCCATTGTTACACAGCAGGGCCGCAGAACCAAGGAGATCATTGTGACACTGCACAACCTCATGCAATCAAGGCGTCCGTGTTACGCTACTGAACCTCACGGAGCCAAGGGTCCATTGTGACACTGCGGAGCCAAGGAGACTGTTGCTGACAGTACCAAAGTTCATGGAACCAAAAGTCCATTGTGACATTGTGGCGCCTCACGGAACCGTGGAGAGCATTATGACACTTTGTTACTATCTGATTTACACCCAGAAGGGCAAAGAAAAGGAAATCTCTGAGTATAAAAAGGAAAGAACTTTGAAGGTTCAAAATATTCCCAAAGACCAGATTAAAACCAAACGAGATTAAATGTTGGTGCCAAACAAATGGGTATCTCTTTATCTAATGGTAAGAGAGGCAAAGAGAAAGAAGGAGAAAAGTAGAGAAAAGTTAGAAAAGACAAGGTTACTCTAACAAGCACTGGATAAGTCACCACCACACTGTGCTACCTTTGTTGCTGCTGAGACAGGGTGGGGGAAGTGGAGAAGTTTTTGCCTTTTTTCCCCTGCTGTTTGAAGCCTCTTATCTGCCTCTTCTGAAGTCTAGAGCAGTTTGGCTGGAAAGCGGCGGCCCATCCTCCGAGATGCAGGCTCGATGCTTGCAGCTGAACCTGGGTCCGCCTGGGACGAAGGAGCAGGGCTAGGGGTTGCACAACTCCCTCGGGATTTCAGTCCAGGGGTGAAGGATTGGGGGGTGCTCCCCAGGCGGGCGGCGTCGGCTCCCGGAGGCCTCAGGGTGCCTCACGGCAGGCGATGGTGGTGGTGGGGGGAAAGGCAAAGGGCGGGGATTCTACCTTTTGCTTTTGCCTCCACATTTTGCACCAGTTTTGCCTTCCTTTTTATGGGCCTCAAGGCGGGCTATGCACGGCCCGTACGGCACGTAGTTTCCAGGCGTTCAAAAGTGATTATGATAAGCAGCCATCATGACGAAGCACTTTTGAAGCCTTTCAGGTGTTGAGCAGTGATAATGGCGAAGCGTTTTTTGGCGCCTTTCTCTTAGTATTAGGCTCTTGCACACTTCAGAAGCAAGGGGCCATTGTGACACAGCAGGGCCTTGTATAAGCAAGGGGTCATTGTAGCACGGCAGGGCCTCGTGGAATCAAGGGGATCGTAGTGACACTGTGGGGCTCCCTGAGGCCACGGGGCCATTCTGACTGTGTGGAAGCAAGGATACCGTTGTTACGCTACGGGGCATCATGGAACCAAGGAGGCCATTGTGAAGCAGCTGGGCAACCCGCTGAGACTATTATGACACTTCAAGGCCTTGTGACACTGAAGGGCCATGGTGGAACTGCAGGGCCTCGTGGAACCAGTGAGACCATTGTGACATCACAGGGCCTCATGGGAGCCAGGGGCCATTGTGACACAGCCAGGCCTGACAGAAGCAAGGGGCCATTGTGACACTGCAAGGTCTCACGGAAGCAAAGGGCCAGTGTGCCACAGCCAGGCCTTGTGGAACCAAGGGGCCATTGTGATCCTGGGGAGCCCAATAGAACCAAGGAGCCATTGTGACCCTGCAGCACCTTACGGAATCATGGAGACCCTTGTGACCCTCTGTGACCTCATGGAACCAGTGGGCCATTGTGTTATTCTGCAGCCCCATGGAACCAAGGAAACCATAGTGACACAGCCAGGCCTCGTGGAAGCAAGGGGCCTTTGTGCCGCTGTAGAGCCAAGGAGACCACTGTGCTATTGCTGGGCCTCAGGGGAACAAAATGGTGATGCTGCAGGGCCCCAAGGCTGCAAAGAGCGTGGAACAGGTGTGGTTGGCTTGGCCTCCTGGGGGCCACCTGCCTGCTCCAGCTGAGCTTGGCATGTTGAGGGGTGCTTCTCCTCTGGCCCTGAAACGCTGGAGTTCCTTGCTTTCCTTTCTGTGCGAAAGCACTGTCCTTCTCCTCCAGGGACCCATGGCTGAAATTAGGATTCTACCTCCAAATTGGATTCTGTCCGAGGATTGTTCCCATGTGAAACCTGCCAGGACAGACAGCTCACGCTGGCCTTGGCCTCTTAGGGGCCACCTCGCATCTGCCTTCAAAACACGCGGGGGCTGTGCTTCTCTTCCCATGGAAAAAACCATCTTTCAAGTCCAGCCATCCATGGCCAAAATGGGGAATCCACCTCTGAAATTCCATATCTCCAAGGAATAGCTCCCCGACAAAAGCTGCCAGGAATGTCCAGCTTCCCTTGGCTTCCTGAGGGCCAGCTCTCATCTGCCTTTGAAACACTGGGCCTCCTCACTTTGCTGCCAATGGAAAAGAACTGTCCTTCTGGGCCAGATGTCCACGGACAAAACTGGGATTTGGCCCCCCAAATTGCATCTAGCCAAGGATTGCTCCAAGACAAAAGCTGCCAAGACAAACAGGTCTGGCTGGCCTTGGCCTCCTTGAGGCACCACTAATCAGCCTTTGAAACACTGGGGCTCTGCCCTTTCCTTCCTGGGGAGAAGAAGTGTCATTCCCGTCCAGGCACCCACAGCTGAAATGGAATTCCACCTCCAAAACTCCCCGTATGTCCAAGGGTTGCTTTCAGACAGAAGCTGCAAGGACAGACACGTCTGCCTTGCCTTGGCCTCTGGTGGCTGCCTCTCATCTGCCTTCAAAACACTGGGGTTCTGTGGTTTCCTTCCTGTAGAAAAGAACCGACCTTCTTGTCCAGGTGCCCGTGGCCTCGAGCACATGATCACTACAGAGGGACAAAGGAGCTCTGTGCTCAGTGGAGTGGAGACTGAGGACAGTGGAGGAGAGTCCTGGGTGGGCTTGAAGGGTGGTTTCAGACATGGTGGATCCTTTCTAGCTAGTAGAGACCAGCTGGCAAAAGAAAGAATTAATGCCAAGGGCAGCTGGGCAGGTCCAGGCTGGACACAAGGAGAAAGGAATTTCTCTCCCAGGGCAGTGCAGTGGTGCAACGTGTCCCCCAGAAGGAGTCTGGAGCAGCGCAAGGCTTTGTGTGCCAAGGCAGAGGCAGGCAGGACGCAGAGCCATCAGCAAAGGAAGGGGCCCATTGTTACACAGCAGGGCCGCAGAACCAAGGAGATCATTGTGACACTGCACAACCTCATGCAATCAAGGCGTCCGTGTTACGCTACTGAACCTCACGGAGCCAAGGGTCCATTGTGACACTGCGGAGCCAAGGAGACTGTTGCTGACAGTACCAAAGTTCATGGAACCAAAAGTCCATTGTGACATTGTGGCGCCTCACGGAACCGTGGAGAGCATTATGACACTTTGTTACTATCTGATTTACACCCAGAAGGGCAAAGAAAAGGAAATCTCTGAGTATAAAAAGGAAAGAACTTTGAAGGTTCAAAATATTCCCAAAGACCAGATTAAAACCAAACGAGATTAAATGTTGGTGCCAAACAAATGGGTATCTCTTTATCTAATGGTAAGAGAGGCAAAGAGAAAGAAGGAGAAAAGTAGAGAAAAGTTAGAAAAGACAAGGTTACTCTAACAAGCACTGGATAAGTCACCACCACACTGTGCTACCTTTGTTGCTGCTGAGACAGGGTGGGGGAAGTGGAGAAGTTTTTGCCTTTTTTCCCCTGCTGTTTGAAGCCTCTTATCTGCCTCTTCTGAAGTCTAGAGCAGTTTGGCTGGAAAGCGGCGGCCCATCCTCCGAGATGCAGGCTCGATGCTTGCAGCTGAACCTGGGTCCGCCTGGGACGAAGGAGCAGGGCTAGGGGTTGCACAACTCCCTCGGGATTTCAGTCCAGGGGTGAAGGATTGGGGGGTGCTCCCCAGGCGGGCGGCGTCGGCTCCCGGAGGCCTCAGGGTGCCTCACGGCAGGCGATGGTGGTGGTGGGGGGAAAGGCAAAGGGCGGGGATTCTACCTTTTGCTTTTGCCTCCACATTTTGCACCAGTTTTGCCTTCCTTTTTATGGGCCTCAAGGCGGGCTATGCACGGCCCGTACGGCACGTAGTTTCCAGGCGTTCAAAAGTGATTATGATAAGCAGCCATCATGACGAAGCACTTTTGAAGCCTTTCAGGTGTTGAGCAGTGATAATGGCGAAGCGTTTTTTGGCGCCTTTCTCTTAGTATTAGGCTCTTGCACACTTCAGAAGCAAGGGGCCATTGTGACACAGCAGGGCCTTGTATAAGCAAGGGGTCATTGTAGCACGGCAGGGCCTCGTGGAATCAAGGGGATCGTAGTGACACTGTGGGGCTCCCTGAGGCCACGGGGCCATTCTGACTGTGTGGAAGCAAGGATACCGTTGTTACGCTACGGGGCATCATGGAACCAAGGAGGCCATTGTGAAGCAGCTGGGCAACCCGCTGAGACTATTATGACACTTCAAGGCCTTGTGACACTGAAGGGCCATGGTGGAACTGCAGGGCCTCGTGGAACCAGTGAGACCATTGTGACATCACAGGGCCTCATGGGAGCCAGGGGCCATTGTGACACAGCCAGGCCTGACAGAAGCAAGGGGCCATTGTGACACTGCAAGGTCTCACGGAAGCAAAGGGCCAGTGTGCCACAGCCAGGCCTTGTGGAACCAAGGGGCCATTGTGATCCTGGGGAGCCCAATAGAACCAAGGAGCCATTGTGACCCTGCAGCACCTTACGGAATCATGGAGACCCTTGTGACCCTCTGTGACCTCATGGAACCAGTGGGCCATTGTGTTATTCTGCAGCCCCATGGAAGCAAGGAAACCATAGTGACACAGCCAGGCCTCGTGGAAGCAAGGGGCCTTTGTGCCGCTGTAGAGCCAAGGAGACCACTGTGCTATTGCTGGGCCTCAGGGGAACAAAATGGTGATGCTGCAGGGCCCCAAGGCTGCAAAGAGCGTGGAACAGGTGTGGTTGGCTTGGCCTCCTGGGGGCCACCTGCCTGCTCCAGCTGAGCTTGGCATGTTGAGGGGTGCTTCTCCTCTGGCCCTGAAACGCTGGAGTTCCTTGCTTTCCTTTCTGTGCGAAAGCACTGTCCTTCTCCTCCAGGGACCCATGGCTGAAATTAGGATTCTACCTCCAAATTGGATTCTGTCCGAGGATTGTTCCCATGTGAAACCTGCCAGGACAGACAGCTCACGCTGGCCTTGGCCTCTTAGGGGCCACCTCGCATCTGCCTTCAAAACACGCGGGGGCTGTGCTTCTCTTCCCATGGAAAAAACCATCTTTCAAGTCCAGCCATCCATGGCCAAAATGGGGAATCCACCTCTGAAATTCCATATCTCCAAGGAATAGCTCCCCGACAAAAGCTGCCAGGAATGTCCAGCTTCCCTTGGCTTCCTGAGGGCCAGCTCTCATCTGCCTTTGAAACACTGGGCCTCCTCACTTTGCTGCCAATGGAAAAGAACTGTCCTTCTGGGCCAGATGTCCACGGACAAAACTGGGATTTGGCCCCCCAAATTGCATCTAGCCAAGGATTGCTCCAAGACAAAAGCTGCCAAGACAAACAGGTCTGGCTGGCCTTGGCCTCCTTGAGGCACCACTAATCAGCCTTTGAAACACTGGGGCTCTGCCCTTTCCTTCCTGGGGAGAAGAAGTGTCATTCCCGTCCAGGCACCCACAGCTGAAATGGAATTCCACCTCCAAAACTCCCCGTATGTCCAAGGGTTGCTTTCAGACAGAAGCTGCAAGGACAGACACGTCTGCCTTGCCTTGGCCTCTGGTGGCTGCCTCTCATCTGCCTTCAAAACACTGGGGTTCTGTGGTTTCCTTCCTGTAGAAAAGAACCGACCTTCTTGTCCAGGTGCCCGTGGCCTCGAGCACATGATCACTACAGAGGGACAAAGGAGCTCTGTGCTCAGTGGAGTGGAGACTGAGGACAGTGGAGGAGAGTCCTGGGTGGGCTTGAAGGGTGGTTTCAGACATGGTGGATCCTTTCTAGCTAGTAGAGACCAGCTGGCAAAAGAAAGAATTAATGCCAAGGGCAGCTGGGCAGGTCCAGGCTGGACACAAGGAGAAAGGAATTTCTCTCCCAGGGCAGTGCAGTGGTGCAACGTGTCCCCCAGAAGGAGTCTGGAGCAGCCCAAGGCTTTGTGTGCCAAGGCAGAGGCAGGCAGGACGCAGAGCCATCAGCAAAGGAAGGGGCCCATTGTTACACAGCAGGGCCGCAGAACCAAGGAGATCATTGTGACACTGCACAACCTCATGCAATCAAGGCGTCCGTGTTACGCTACTGAACCTCACGGAGCCAAGGGTCCATTGTGACACTGCGGAGCCAAGGAGACTGTTGCTGACAGTACCAAAGTTCATGGAACCAAAAGTCCATTGTGACATTGTGGCGCCTCACGGAACCGTGGAGAGCATTATGACACTTTGTTACTATCTGATTTACACCCAGAAGGGCAAAGAAAAGGAAATCTCTGAGTATAAAAAGGAAAGAACTTTGAAGGTTCAAAATATTCCCAAAGACCAGATTAAAACCAAACGAGATTAAATGTTGGTGCCAAACAAATGGGTATCTCTTTATCTAATGGTAAGAGAGGCAAAGAGAAAGAAGGAGAAAAGTAGAGAAAAGTTAGAAAAGACAAGGTTACTCTAACAAGCACTGGATAAGTCACCACCACACTGTGCTACCTTTGTTGCTGCTGAGACAGGGTGGGGGAAGTGGAGAAGTTTTTGCCTTTTTTCCCCTGCTGTTTGAAGCGTCTTATCTGCCTCTTCTGAAGTCTAGAGCAGTTTGGCTGGAAAGCGGCGGCCCATCCTCCGAGATGCAGGCTCGATGCTTGCAGCTGAACCTGGGTCCGCCTGGGACGAAGGAGCAGGGCTAGGGGTTGCACAACTCCCTCGGGATTTCAGTCCAGGGGTGAAGGATTGGGGGGTGCTCCCCAGGCGGGCGGCGTCGGCTCCCGGAGGCCTCAGGGTGCCTCACGGCAGGCGATGGTGGTGGTGGGGGGAAAGGCAAAGGGCGGGGATTCTACCTTTTGCTTTTGCCTCCACATTTTGCACCAGTTTTGCCTTCCTTTTTATGGGCCTCAAGGCGGGCTATGCACGGCCCGTACGGCACGTAGTTTCCAGGCGTTCAAAAGTGATTATGATAAGCAGCCATCATGACGAAGCACTTTTGAAGCCTTTCAGGTGTTGAGCAGTGATAATGGCGAAGCGTTTTTTGGCGCCTTTCTCTTAGTATTAGGCTCTTGCACACTTCAGAAGCAAGGGGCCATTGTGACACAGCAGGGCCTTGTATAAGCAAGGGGTCATTGTAGCACGGCAGGGCCTCGTGGAATCAAGGGGATCGTAGTGACACTGTGGGGCTCCAGGAGGCCACGGGGCCATTCTGACTGTGTGCAAGCAAGGATACCGTTGTTACGCTACGGGGCATCATGGAACCAAGGAGGCCATTGTGAAGCAGCTGGGCAACCCGCTGAGACTATTATGACACTTCAAGGCCTTGTGACACTGAAGGGCCATGGTGGAACTGCAGGGCCTCGTGGAACCAGTGAGACCATTGTGACATCACAGGGCCTCATGGGAGCCAGGGGCCATTGTGACACAGCCAGGCCTGACAGAAGCAAGGGGCCATTGTGACACTGCAAGGTCTCACGGAAGCAAAGGGCCAGTGTGCCACAGCCAGGCCTTGTGGAACCAAGGGGCCATTGTGATCCTGGGGAGCCCAATAGAACCAAGGAGCCATTGTGACCCTGCAGCACCTTACGGAATCATGGAGACCCTTGTGACCCTCTGTGACCTCATGGAACCAGTGGGCCATTGTGTTATTCTGCAGCCCCATGGAACCAAGGAAACCATTGTGACACAGCCAGGCCTCGTGGAAGCAAGGGGCCTTTGTGCCGCTGTAGAGCCAAGGAGACCACTGTGATATTGCTGGGCCTCAGGGGAACAAAATGGTGATGCTGCAGGGCCCCAAGGCTGCAAAGAGCGTGGAACAGGTGTGGTTGGCTTGGCCTCCTGGGGGCCACCTGCCTGCTCCAGCTGAGCTTGGCATGTTGAGGGGTGCTTCTCCTCTGGCCCTGAAACGCTGGAGTTCCTTGCTTTCCTTTCTGTGCGAAAGCACTGTCCTTCTCCTCCAGGGACCCATGGCTGAAATTAGGATTCTACCTCCAAATTGGATTCTGTCCGAGGATTGTTCCCATGTGAAACCTGCCAGGACAGACAGCTCAGGCTGGCCTTGGCCTCTTAGGGGCCACCTCGCATCTGCCTTCAAAACACGCGGGGGCTGTGCTTCTCTTCCCATGGAATAAAACCATCTTTCAAGTCCAGCCATCCATGGCCAAAATGGGGAATCCACCTCTGAAATTCCATATCTCCAAGGAATAGCTCCCCGACAAAAGCTGCCAGGAATGTCCAGCTTCCCTTGGCTTCCTGAGGGCCAGCTCTCATCTGCCTTTGAAACACTGGGCCTCCTCACTTTGCTGCCAATGGAAAAGAACTGTCCTTCTGGGCCAGATGTCCACGGACAAAACTGGGATTTGGCCCCCCAAATTGCATCTAGCCAAGGATTGCTCCAAGACAAAAGCTGCCAAGACAAACAGGTCTGGCTGGCCTTGGCCTCCTTGAGGCACCACTAATCAGCCTTTGAAACACTGGGGCTCTGCCCTTTCCTTCCTGGGGAGAAGAAGTGTCATTCCCGTCCAGGCACCCACAGCTGAAATGGAATTCCACCTCCAAAACTCCCCGTATGTCCAAGGGTTGCTTTCAGACAGAAGCTGCAAGGACAGAAACGTCTGCCTTGCCTTGGCCTCTGGTGGCTGCCTCTCATCTGCCTTCAAAACACTGGGGTTCTGTGGTTTCCTTCCTGTAGAAAAGAACCGACCTTCTTGTCCAGGTGCCCGTGGCCTCGAGCACATGATCACTACAGAGGGACAAAGGAGCTCTGTGCTCAGTGGAGTGGAGACTGAGGACAGTGGAGGAGAGTCCTGGGTGGGCTTGAAGGGTGGTTTCAGACATGGTGGATCCTTTCTAGCTAGTAGAGACCAGCTGGCAAAAGAAAGAATTAATGCCAAGGGCAGCTGGGCAGGTCCAGGCTGGACACAAGGAGAAAGGAATTTCTCTCCCAGGGCAGTGCAGTGGTGCAACGTGTCCCCCAGAAGGAGTCTGGAGCAGCGCAAGGCTTTGTGTGCCAAGGCAGAGGCAGGCAGGACGCAGAGCCATCAGCAAAGGAAGGGGCCCATTGTTACACAGCAGGGCCGCAGAACCAAGGAGATCATTGTGACACTGCACAACCTCATGCAATCAAGGCGTCCGTGTTACGCTACTGAACCTCACGGAGCCAAGGGTCCATTGTGACACTGCGGAGCCAAGGAGACTGTTGCTGACAGTACCAAAGTTCATGGAACCAAAAGTCCATTGTGACATTGTGGCGCCTCACGGAACCGTGGAGAGCATTATGACACTTTGTTACTATCTGATTTACACCCAGAAGGGCAAAGAAAAGGAAATCTCTGAGTATAAAAAGGAAAGAACTTTGAAGGTTCAAAATATTCCCAAAGACCAGATTAAAACCAAACGAGATTAAATGTTGGTGCCAAACAAATGGGTATCTCTTTATCTAATGGTAAGAGAGGCAAAGAGAAAGAAGGAGAAAAGTAGAGAAAAGTTAGAAAAGACAAGGTTACTCTAACAAGCACTGCATAAGTCACCACCACACTGTGCTACCTTTGTTGCTGCTGAGACAGGGTGGGGGAAGTGGAGAAGTTTTTGCCTTTTTTCCCCTGCTGTTTGAAGCGTCTTATCTGCCTCTTCTGAAGTCTAGAGCAGTTTGGCTGGAAAGCGGCGGCCCATCCTCCGAGATGCAGGCTCGATGCTTGCAGCTGAACCTGGGTCCGCCTGGGACGAAGGAGCAGGGCTAGGGGTTGCACAACTCCCTCGGGATTTCAGTCCAGGGGTGAAGGATTGGGGGGTGCTCCCCAGGCGGGCGGCGTCGGCTCCCGGAGGCCTCAGGGTGCCTCACGGCAGGCGATGGTGGTGGTGGGGGGAAAGGCAAAGGGCGGGGATTCTACCTTTTGCTTTTGCCTCCACATTTTGCACCAGTTTTGCCTTCCTTTTTATGGGCCTCAAGGCGGGCTATGCACGGCCCGTACGGCACGTAGTTTCCAGGCGTTCAAAAGTGATTATGATAAGCAGCCATCATGACGAAGCACTTTTGAAGCCTTTCAGGTGTTGAGCAGTGATAATGGCGAAGCGTTTTTTGGCGCCTTTCTCTTAGTATTAGGCTCTTGCACACTTCAGAAGCAAGGGGCCATTGTGACACAGCAGGGCCTTGTATAAGCAAGGGGTCATTGTAGCACGGCAGGGCCTCGTGGAATCAAGGGGATCGTAGTGACACTGTGGGGCTCCAGGAGGCCACGGGGCCATTCTGACTGTGTGCAAGCAAGGATACCGTTGTTACGCTACGGGGCATCATGGAACCAAGGAGGCCATTGTGAAGCAGCTGGGCAACCCGCTGAGACTATTATGACACTTCAAGGCCTTGTGACACTGAAGGGCCATGGTGGAACTGCAGGGCCTCGTGGAACCAGTGAGACCATTGTGACATCACAGGGCCTCATGGGAGCCAGGGGCCATTGTGACACAGCCAGGCCTGACAGAAGCAAGGGGCCATTGTGACACTGCAAGGTCTCACGGAAGCAAAGGGCCAGTGTGCCACAGCCAGGCCTTGTGGAACCAAGGGGCCATTGTGATCCTGGGGAGCCCAATAGAACCAAGGAGCCATTGTGACCCTGCAGCACCTTACGGAATCATGGAGACCCTTGTGACCCTCTGTGACCTCATGGAACCAGTGGGCCATTGTGTTATTCTGCAGCCCCATGGAACCAAGGAAACCATTGTGACACAGCCAGGCCTCATGGAAGCAATGGGCCTTTGTGCCGCTGTAGAGCCAAGGAGACCACTGTGCTATTGCTGGGCCTCAGGGGAACAAAATGGTGATGCTGCAGGGCCCCAAGGCTGCAAAGAGCGTGGAACAGGTGTGGTTGGCTTGGCCTCCTGGGGGCCACCTGCCTGCTCCAGCTGAGCTTGGCATGTTGAGGGGTGCTTCTCCTCTGGCCCTGAAACGCTGGAGTTCCTTGCTTTCCTTTCTGTGCGAAAGCACTGTCCTTCTCCTCCAGGGACCCATGGCTGAAATTAGGATTCTACCTCCAAATTGGATTCTGTCCGAGGATTGTTCCCATGTGAAACCTGCCAGGACAGACAGCTCAGGCTGGCCTTGGCCTCTTAGGGGCCACCTCGCATCTGCCTTCAAAACACGCGGGGGCTGTGCTTCTCTTCCCATGGAAAAAACCATCTTTCAAGTCCAGCCATCCATGGCCAAAATTGGGAATCCACCTCTGAAATTCCATATCTCCAAGGAATAGCTCCCCGACAAAAGCTGCCAGGAATGTCCAGCTTCCCTTGGCTTCCTGAGGGCCAGCTCTCATCTGCCTTTGAAACACTGGGCCTCCTCACTTTGCTGCCAATGGAAAAGAACTGTCCTTCTGGGCCAGATGTCCACGGACAAAACTGGGATTTGGCCCCCCAAATTGCATCTAGCCAAGGATTGCTCCAAGACAAAAGCTGCCAAGACAAACAGGTCTGGCTGGCCTTGGCCTCCTTGAGGCACCACTAATCAGCCTTTGAAACACTGGGGCTCTGCCCTTTCCTTCCTGGGGAGAAGAAGTGTCATTCCCGTCCAGGCACCCACAGCTGAAATGGAATTCCACCTCCAAAACTCCCCGTATGTCCAAGGGTTGCTTTCAGACAGAAGCTGCAAGGACAGACACGTCTGCCTTGCCTTGGCCTCTGGTGGCTGCCTCTCATCTGCCTTCAAAACACTGGGGTTCTGTGGTTTCCTTCCTGTAGAAAAGAACCGACCTTCTTGTCCAGGTGCCCGTGGCCTCGAGCACATGATCACTACAGAGGGACAAAGGAGCTCTGTGCTCAGTGGAGTGGAGACTGAGGACAGTGGAGGAGAGTCCTGGGTGGGCTTGAAGGGTGGTTTCAGACATGGTGGATCCTTTCTAGCTAGTAGAGACCAGCTGGCAAAAGAAAGAATTAATGCCAAGGGCAGCTGGGCAGGTCCAGGCTGGACACAAGGAGAAAGGAATTTCTCTCCCAGGGCAGTGCAGTGGTGCAACGTGTCCCCCAGAAGGAGGCTGGAGCAGCCCAAGGCTTTGTGTGCCAAGGCAGAGGCAGGCAGGACGCAGAGCCATCAGCAAAGGAAGGGGCCCATTGTTACACAGCAGGGCCGCAGAACCAAGGAGATCATTGTGACACTGCACAACCTCATGCAATCAAGGCGTCCGTGTTACGCTACTGAACCTCACGGAGCCAAGGGTCCATTGTGACACTGCGGAGCCAAGGAGACTGTTGCTGACAGTACCAAAGTTCATGGAACCAAAAGTCCATTGTGACATTGTGGCGCCTCACGGAACCGTGGAGAGCATTATGACACTTTGTTACTATCTGATTTACACCCAGAAGGGCAAAGAAAAGGAAATCTCTGAGTATAAAAAGGAAAGAACTTTGAAGGTTCAAAATATTCCCAAAGACCAGATTAAAACCAAACGAGATTAAATGTTGGTGCCAAACAAATGGGTATCTCTTTATCTAATGGTAAGAGAGGCAAAGAGAAAGAAGGAGAAAAGTAGAGAAAAGTTAGAAAAGACAAGGTTACTCTAACAAGCACTGCATAAGTCACCACCACACTGTGCTACCTTTGTTGCTGCTGAGACAGGGTGGGGGAAGTGGAGAAGTTTTTGCCTTTTTTCCCCTGCTGTTTGAAGCGTCTTATCTGCCTCTTCTGAAGTCTAGAGCAGTTTGGCTGGAAAGCGGCGGCCCATCCTCCGAGATGCAGGCTCGATGCTTGCAGCTGAACCTGGGTCCGCCTGGGACGAAGGAGCAGGGCTAGGGGTTGCACAACTCCCTCGGGATTTCAGTCCAGGGGTGAAGGATTGGGGGGTGCTCCCCAGGCGGGCGGCGTCGGCTCCCGGAGGCCTCAGGGTGCCTCACGGCAGGCGATGGTGGTGGTGGGGGGAAAGGCAAAGGGCGGGGATTCTACCTTTTGCTTTTGCCTCCACATTTTGCACCAGTTTTGCCTTCCTTTTTATGGGCCTCAAGGCGGGCTATGCACGGCCCGTACGGCACGTAGTTTCCAGGCGTTCAAAAGTGATTATGATAAGCAGCCATCATGACGAAGCACTTTTGAAGCCTTTCAGGTGTTGAGCAGTGATAATGGCGAAGCGTTTTTTGGCGCCTTTCTCTTAGTATTAGGCTCTTGCACACTTCAGAAGCAAGGGGCCATTGTGACACAGCAGGGCCTTGTATAAGCAAGGGGTCATTGTAGCACGGCAGGGCCTCGTGGAATCAAGGGGATCGTAGTGACACTGTGGGGCTCCAGGAGGCCACGGGGCCATTCTGACTGTGTGGAAGCAAGGATACCGTTGTTACGCTACGGGGCATCATGGAACCAAGGAGGCCATTGTGAAGCAGCTGGGCAACCCGCTGAGACTATTATGACACTTCAAGGCCTTGTGACACTGAAGGGCCATGGTGGAACTGCAGGGCCTCGTGGAACCAGTGAGACCATTGTGACATCACAGGGCCTCATGGGAGCCAGGGGCCATTGTGACACAGCCAGGCCTGACAGAAGCAAGGGGCCATTGTGACACTGCAAGGTCTCACGGAAGCAAAGGGCCAGTGTGCCACAGCCAGGCCTTGTGGAACCAAGGGGCCATTGTGATCCTGGGGAGCCCAATAGAACCAAGGAGCCATTGTGACCCTGCAGCACCTTACGGAATCATGGAGACCCTTGTGACCCTCTGTGACCTCATGGAACCAGTGGGCCATTGTGTTATTCTGCAGCCCCATGGAACCAAGGAAACCATTGTGACACAGCCAGGCCTCGTGGAAGCAAGGGGCCTTTGTGCCGCTGTAGAGCCAAGGAGACCACTGTGCTATTGCTGGGCCTCAGGGGAACAAAATGGTGATGCTGCAGGGCCCCAAGGCTGCAAAGAGCGTGGAACAGGTGTGGTTGGCTTGGCCTCCTGGGGGCCACCTGCCTGCTCCAGCTGAGCTTGGCATGTTGAGGGGTGCTTCTCCTCTGGCCCTGAAACGCTGGAGTTCCTTGCTTTCCTTTCTGTGCGAAAGCACTGTCCTTCTCCTCCAGGGACCCATGGCTGAAATTAGGATTCTACCTCCAAATTGGATTCTGTCCGAGGATTGTTCCCATGTGAAACCTGCCAGGACAGACAGCTCACGCTGGCCTTGGCCTCTTAGGGGCCACCTCGCATCTGCCTTCAAAACACGCGGGGGCTGTGCTTCTCTTCCCATGGAAAAAACCATCTTTCAAGTCCAGCCATCCATGGCCAAAATTGGGAATCCACCTCTGAAATTCCATATCTCCAAGGAATAGCTCCCCGACAAAAGCTGCCAGGAATGTCCAGCTTCCCTTGGCTTCCTGAGGGCCAGCTCTCATCTGCCTTTGAAACACTGGGCCTCCTCACTTTGCTGCCAATGGAAAAGAACTGTCCTTCTGGGCCAGATGTCCACGGACAAAACTGGGATTTGGCCCCCCAAATTGCATCTAGCCAAGGATTGCTCCAAGACAAAAGCTGCCAAGACAAACAGGTCTGGCTGGCCTTGGCCTCCTTGAGGCACCACTAATCAGCCTTTGAAACACTGGGGCTCTGCCCTTTCCTTCCTGGGGAGAAGAAGTGTCATTCCCGTCCAGGCACCCACAGCTGAAATGGAATTCCACCTCCAAAACTCCCCGTATGTCCAAGGGTTGCTTTCAGACAGAAGCTGCAAGGACAGACAGGTCTGCCTTGCCTTGGCCTCTGGTGGCTGCCTCTCATCTGCCTTCAAAACACTGGGGTTCTGTGGTTTCCTTCCTGTAGAAAAGAACCGACCTTCTTGTCCAGGTGCCCGTGGCCTCGAGCACATGATCACTACAGAGGGACAAAGGAGCTCTGTGCTCAGTGGAGTGGAGACTGAGGACAGTGGAGGAGAGTCCTGGGTGGGCTTGAAGGGTGGTTTCAGACATGGTGGATCCTTTCTAGCTAGTAGAGACCAGCTGGCAAAAGAAAGAATTAATGCCAAGGGCAGCTGGGCAGGTCCAGGCTGGACACAAGGAGAAAGGAATTTCTCTCCCAGGGCAGTGCAGTGGTGCAACGTGTCCCCCAGAAGGAGTCTGGAGCAGCCCAAGGCTTTGTGTGCCAAGGCAGAGGCAGGCAGGACGCAGAGCCATCAGCAAAGGAAGGGGCCCATTGTTACACAGCAGGGCCGCAGAACCAAGGAGATCATTGTGACACTGCACAACCTCATGCAATCAAGGCGTCCGTGTTACGCTACTGAACCTCACGGAGCCAAGGGTCCATTGTGACACTGCGGAGCCAAGGAGACTGTTGCTGACAGTACCAAAGTTCATGGAACCAAAAGTCCATTGTGACATTGTGGCGCCTCACGGAACCGTGGAGAGCATTATGACACTTTGTTACTATCTGATTTACACCCAGAAGGGCAAAGAAAAGGAAATCTCTGAGTATAAAAAGGAAAGAACTTTGAAGGTTCAAAATATTCCCAAAGACCAGATTAAAACCAAACGAGATTAAATGTTGGTGCCAAACAAATGGGTATCTCTTTATCTAATGGTAAGAGAGGCAAAGAGAAAGGAGAAAAGTAGAGAAAAGTTAGAAAAGACAAGGTTACTCTAACAAGCACTGGATAAGTCACCACCACACTGTGCTACCTTTGTTGCTGCTGAGACAGGGTGGGGGAAGTGGAGAAGTTTTTGCCTTTTTTCCCCTGCTGTTTGAAGCGTCTTATCTGCCTCTTCTGAAGTCTAGAGCAGTTTGGCTGGAAAGCGGCGGCCCATCCTCCGAGATGCAGGCTCGATGCTTGCAGCTGAACCTGGGTCCGCCTGGGACGAAGGAGCAGGGCTAGGGGTTGCACAACTCCCTCGGGATTTCAGTCCAGGGGTGAAGGATTGGGGGGTGCTCCCCAGGCGGGCGGCGTCGGCTCCCGGAGGCCTCAGGGTGCCTCACGGCAGGCGATGGTGGTGGTGGGGGGAAAGGCAAAGGGCGGGGATTCTACCTTTTGCTTTTGCCTCCACATTTTGCACCAGTTTTGCCTTCCTTTTTATGGGCCTCAAGGCGGGCTATGCACGGCCCGTACGGCACGTAGTTTCCAGGCGTTCAAAAGTGATTATGATAAGCAGCCATCGTGACGAAGCACTTTTGAAGCCTTTCAGGTGTTGAGCAGTGATAATGGCGAAGCGTTTTTTGGCGCCTTTCTCTTAGTATTAGGCTCTTGCACACTTCAGAAGCAAGGGGCCATTGTGACACAGCAGGGCCTTGTATAAGCAAGGGGTCATTGTAGCACGGCAGGGCCTCGTGGAATCAAGGGGATCGTAGTGACACTGTGGGGCTCCCTGAGGCCACGGGGCCATTCTGACTGTGTGGAAGCAAGGATACCGTTGTTACGCTACGGGGCATCATGGAACCAAGGAGGCCATTGTGAAGCAGCTGGGCAACCCGCTGAGACTATTATGACACTTCAAGGCCTTGTGACACTGAAGGGCCATGGTGGAACTGCAGGGCCTCGTGGAACCAGTGAGACCATTGTGACATCACAGGGCCTCATGGGAGCCAGGGGCCATTGTGACACAGCCAGGCCTGACAGAAGCAAGGGGCCATTGTGACACTGCAAGGTCTCACGGAAGCAAAGGGCCAGTGTGCCACAGCCAGGCCTTGTGGAACCAAGGGGCCATTGTGATCCTGGGGAGCCCAATAGAACCAAGGAGCCATTGTGACCCTGCAGCACCTTACGGAATCATGGAGACCCTTGTGACCCTCTGTGACCTCATGGAACCAGTGGGCCATTGTGTTATTCTGCAGCCCCATGGAAGCAAGGAAACCATAGTGACACAGCCAGGCCTCGTGGAAGCAAGGGGCCTTTGTGCCGCTGTAGAGCCAAGGAGACCACTGTGCTATTGCTGGGCCTCAGGGGAACAAAATGGTGATGCTGCAGGGCCCCAAGGCTGCAAAGAGCGTGGAACAGGTGTGGTTGGCTTGGCCTCCTGGGGGCCACCTGCCTGCTCCAGCTGAGCTTGGCATGTTGAGGGGTGCTTCTCCTCTGGCCCTGAAACGCTGGAGTTCCTTGCTTTCCTTTCTGTGCGAAAGCACTGTCCTTCTCCTCCAGGGACCCATGGCTGAAATTAGGATTCTACCTCCAAATTGGATTCTGTCCGAGGATTGTTCCCATGTGAAACCTGCCAGGACAGACAGCTCAGGCTGGCCTTGGCCTCTTAGGGGCCACCTCGCATCTGCCTTCAAAACACGCGGGGGCTGTGCTTCTCTTCCCATGGAATAAAACCATCTTTCAAGTCCAGCCATCCATGGCCAAAATGGGGAATCCACCTCTGAAATTCCATATCTCCAAGGAATAGCTCCCCGACAAAAGCTGCCAGGAATGTCCAGCTTCCCTTGGCTTCCTGAGGGCCAGCTCTCATCTGCCTTTGAAACACTGGGCCTCCTCACTTTGCTGCCAATGGAAAAGAACTGTCCTTCTGGGCCAGATGTCCATGGACAAAACTGGGATTTGGCCTCCCAAATTCCATCTAGCCAAGGATTGCTCCAAGACAAAAGCTGCCAAGACAAACAGGTCTGGCTGGCCTTGGCCTCCTTGAGGCACCACTAATCAGCCTTTGAAACACTGGGGCTCTGCCCTTTCCTTCCTGGGGAGAAGAAGTGTCATTCCCGTCCAGGCACCCACAGCTGAAATGGAATTCCACCTCCAAAACTCCCCGTATGTCCAAGGGTTGCTTTCAGACAGAAGCTGCAAGGACAGACACGTCTGCCTTGCCTTGGCCTCTGGTGGCTGCCTCTCATCTGCCTTCAAAACACTGGGGTTCTGTGGTTTCCTTCCTGTAGAAAAGAACCGACCTTCTTGTCCAGGTGCCCGTGGCCTCGAGCACATGATCACTACAGAGGGACAAAGGAGCTCTGTGCTCAGTGGAGTGGAGACTGAGGACAGTGGAGGAGAGTCCTGGGTGGGCTTGAAGGGTGGTTTCAGACATGGTGGATCCTTTCTAGCTAGTAGAGACCAGCTGGCAAAAGAAAGAATTAATGCCAAGGGCAGCTGGGCAGGTCCAGGCTGGACACAAGGAGAAAGGAATTTCTCTCCCAGGGCAGTGCAGTGGTGCAACGTGTCCCCCAGAAGGAGGCTGGAGCAGCCCAAGGCTTTGTGTGCCAAGGCAGAGGCAGGCAGGACGCAGAGCCATCAGCAAAGGAAGGGGCCCATTGTTACACAGCAGGGCCGCAGAACCAAGGAGATCATTGTGACACTGCACAACCTCATGCAATCAAGGCGTCCGTGTTACGCTACTGAACCTCACGGAGCCAAGGGTCCATTGTGACACTGCGGAGCCAAGGAGACTGTTGCTGACAGTACCAAAGTTCATGGAACCAAAAGTCCATTGTGACATTGTGGCGCCTCACGGAACCGTGGAGAGCATTATGACACTTTGTTACTATCTGATTTACACCCAGAAGGGCAAAGAAAAGGAAATCTCTGAGTATAAAAAGGAAAGAACTTTGAAGGTTCAAAATATTCCCAAAGACCAGATTAAAACCAAACGAGATTAAATGTTGGTGCCAAACAAATGGGTATCTCTTTATCTAATGGTAAGAGAGGCAAAGAGAAAGAAGGAGAAAAGTAGAGAAAAGTTAGAAAAGACAAGGTTACTCTAACAAGCACTGGATAAGTCACCACCACACTGTGCTACCTTTGTTGCTGCTGAGACAGGGTGGGGGAAGTGGAGAAGTTTTTGCCTTTTTTCCCCTGCTGTTTGAAGCGTCTTATCTGCCTCTTCTGAAGTCTAGAGCAGTTTGGCTGGAAAGCGGCGGCCCATCCTCCGAGATGCAGGCTCGATGCTTGCAGCTGAACCTGGGTCCGCCTGGGACGAAGGAGCAGGGCTAGGGGTTGCACAACTCCCTCGGGATTTCAGTCCAGGGGTGAAGGATTGGGGGGTGCTCCCCAGGCGGGCGGCGTCGGCTCCCGGAGGCCTCAGGGTGCCTCACGGCAGGCGATGGTGGTGGTGGGGGGAAAGGCAAAGGGCGGGGATTCTACCTTTTGCTTTTGCCTCCACATTTTGCACCAGTTTTGCCTTCCTTTTTATGGGCCTCAAGGCGGGCTATGCACGGCCCGTACGGCACGTAGTTTCCAGGCGTTCAAAAGTGATTATGATAAGCAGCCATCATGACGAAGCACTTTTGAAGCCTTTCAGGTGTTGAGCAGTGATAATGGCGAAGCGTTTTTTGGCGCCTTTCTCTTAGTATTAGGCTCTTGCACACTTCAGAAGCAAGGGGCCATTGTGACACAGCAGGGCCTTGTATAAGCAAGGGGTCATTGTAGCACGGCAGGGCCTCGTGGAATCAAGGGGATCGTAGTGACACTGTGGGGCTCCAGGAGGCCACGGGGCCATTCTGACTGTGTGGAAGCAAGGATACCGTTGTTACGCTACGGGGCATCATGGAACCAAGGAGGCCATTGTGAAGCAGCTGGGCAACCCGCTGAGACTATTATGACACTTCAAGGCCTTGTGACACTGAAGGGCCATGGTGGAACTGCAGGGCCTCGTGGAACCAGTGAGACCATTGTGACATCACAGGGCCTCATGGGAGCCAGGGGCCATTGTGACACAGCCAGGCCTGACAGAAGCAAGGGGCCATTGTGACACTGCAAGGTCTCACGGAAGCAAAGGGCCAGTGTGCCACAGCCAGGCCTTGTGGAACCAAGGGGCCATTGTGATCCTGGGGAGCCCAATAGAACCAAGGAGCCATTGTGACCCTGCAGCACCTTACGGAATCATGGAGACCCTTGTGACCCTCTGTGACCTCATGGAACCAGTGGGCCATTGTGTTATTCTGCAGCCCCATGGAACCAAGGAAACCATTGTGACACAGCCAGGCCTCGTGGAAGCAAGGGGCCTTTGTGCCGCTGTAGAGCCAAGGAGACCACTGTGCTATTGCTGGGCCTCAGGGGAACAAAATGGTGATGCTGCAGGGCCCCAAGGCTGCAAAGAGCGTGGAACAGGTGTGGTTGGCTTGGCCTCCTGGGGGCCACCTGCCTGCTCCAGCTGAGCTTGGCATGTTGAGGGGTGCTTCTCCTCTGGCCCTGAAACGCTGGAGTTCCTTGCTTTCCTTTCTGTGCGAAAGCACTGTCCTTCTCCTCCAGGGACCCATGGCTGAAATTAGGATTCTACCTCCAAATTGGATTCTGTCCGAGGATTGTTCCCATGTGAAACCTGCCAGGACAGACAGCTCAGGCTGGCCTTGGCCTCTTAGGGGCCACCTCGCATCTGCCTTCAAAACACGCGGGGGCTGTGCTTCTCTTCCCATGGAAAAAACCATCTTTCAAGTCCAGCCATCCATGGCCAAAATTGGGAATCCACCTCTGAAATTCCATATCTCCAAGGAATAGCTCCCCGACAAAAGCTGCCAGGAATGTCCAGCTTCCCTTGGCTTCCTGAGGGCCAGCTCTCATCTGCCTTTGAAACACTGGGCCTCCTCACTTTGCTGCCAATGGAAAAGAACTGTCCTTCTGGGCCAGATGTCCACGGACAAAACTGGGATTTGGCCCCCCAAATTGCATCTAGCCAAGGATTGCTCCAAGACAAAAGCTGCCAAGACAAACAGGTCTGGCTGGCCTTGGCCTCCTTGAGGCACCACTAATCAGCCTTTGAAACACTGGGGCTCTGCCCTTTCCTTCCTGGGGAGAAGAAGTGTCATTCCCGTCCAGGCACCCACAGCTGAAATGGAATTCCACCTCCAAAACTCCCTGTATGTCCAAGGGTTGCTTTCAGACAGAAGCTGCAAGGACAGACACGTCTGCCTTGCCTTGGCCTCTGGTGGCTGCCTCTCATCTGCCTTCAAAACACTGGGGTTCTGTGGTTTCCTTCCTGTAGAAAAGAACCGACCTTCTTGTCCAGGTGCCCGTGGCCTCGAGCACATGATCACTACAGAGGGACAAAGGAGCTCTGTGCTCAGTGGAGTGGAGACTGAGGACAGTGGAGGAGAGTCCTGGGTGGGCTTGAAGGGTGGTTTCAGACATGGTGGATCCTTTCTAGCTAGTAGAGACCAGCTGGCAAAAGAAAGAATTAATGCCAAGGGCAGCTGGGCAGGTCCAGGCTGGACACAAGGAGAAAGGAATTTCTCTCCCAGGGCAGTGCAGTGGTGCAACGTGTCCCCCAGAAGGAGTCTGGAGCAGCCCAAGGCTTTGTGTGCCAAGGCAGAGGCAGGCAGGACGCAGAGCCATCAGCAAAGGAAGGGGCCCATTGTTACACAGCAGGGCCGCAGAACCAAGGAGATCATTGTGACACTGCACAACCTCATGCAATCAAGGCGTCCGTGTTACGCTACTGAACCTCACGGAGCCAAGGGTCCATTGTGACACTGCGGAGCCAAGGAGACTGTTGCTGACAGTACCAAAGTTCATGGAACCAAAAGTCCATTGTGACATTGTGGCGCCTCACGGAACCGTGGAGAGCATTATGACACTTTGTTACTATCTGATTTACACCCAGAAGGGCAAAGAAAAGGAAATCTCTGAGTATAAAAAGGAAAGAACTTTGAAGGTTCAAAATATTCCCAAAGACCAGATTAAAACCAAACGAGATTAAATGTTGGTGCCAAACAAATGGGTATCTCTTTATCTAATGGTAAGAGAGGCAAAGAGAAAGAAGGAGAAAAGTAGAGAAAAGTTAGAAAAGACAAGGTTACTCTAACAAGCACTGCATAAGTCACCACCACACTGTGCTACCTTTGTTGCTGCTGAGACAGGGTGGGGGAAGTGGAGAAGTTTTTGCCTTTTTTCCCCTGCTGTTTGAAGCGTCTTATCTGCCTCTTCTGAAGTCTAGAGCAGTTTGGCTGGAAAGCGGCGGCCCATCCTCCGAGATGCAGGCTCGATGCTTGCAGCTGAACCTGGGTCCGCCTGGGACGAAGGAGCAGGGCTAGGGGTTGCACAACTCCCTCGGGATTTCAGTCCAGGGGTGAAGGATTGGGGGGTGCTCCCCAGGCGGGCGGCGTCGGCTCCCGGAGGCCTCAGGGTGCCTCACGGCAGGCGATGGTGGTGGTGGGGGGAAAGGCAAAGGGCGGGGATTCTACCTTTTGCTTTTGCCTCCACATTTTGCACCAGTTTTGCCTTCCTTTTTATGGGCCTCAAGGCGGGCTATGCACGGCCCGTACGGCACGTAGTTTCCAGGCGTTCAAAAGTGATTATGATAAGCAGCCATCATGACGAAGCACTTTTGAAGCCTTTCAGGTGTTGAGCAGTGATAATGGCGAAGCGTTTTTTGGCGCCTTTCTCTTAGTATTAGGCTCTTGCACACTTCAGAAGCAAGGGGCCATTGTGACACAGCAGGGCCTTGTATAAGCAAGGGGTCATTGTAGCACGGCAGGGCCTCGTGGAATCAAGGGGATCGTAGTGACACTGTGGGGCTCCAGGAGGCCACGGGGCCATTCTGACTGTGTGCAAGCAAGGATACCGTTGTTACGCTACGGGGCATCATGGAACCAAGGAGGCCATTGTGAAGCAGCTGGGCAACCCGCTGAGACTATTATGACACTTCAAGGCCTTGTGACACTGAAGGGCCATGGTGGAACTGCAGGGCCTCGTGGAACCAGTGAGACCATTGTGACATCACAGGGCCTCATGGGAGCCAGGGGCCATTGTGACACAGCCAGGCCTGACAGAAGCAAGGGGCCATTGTGACACTGCAAGGTCTCACGGAAGCAAAGGGCCAGTGTGCCACAGCCAGGCCTTGTGGAACCAAGGGGCCATTGTGATCCTGGGGAGCCCAATAGAACCAAGGAGCCATTGTGACCCTGCAGCACCTTACGGAATCATGGAGACCCTTGTGACCCTCTGTGACCTCATGGAACCAGTGGGCCATTGTGTTATTCTGCAGCCCCATGGAACCAAGGAAACCATTGTGACACAGCCAGGCCTCGTGGAAGCAAGGGGCCTTTGTGCCGCTGTAGAGCCAAGGAGACCACTGTGCTATTGCTGGGCCTCAGGGGAACAAAATGGTGATGCTGCAGGGCCCCAAGGCTGCAAAGAGCGTGGAACAGGTGTGGTTGGCTTGGCCTCCTGGGGGCCACCTGCCTGCTCCAGCTGAGCTTGGCATGTTGAGGGGTGCTTCTCCTCTGGCCCTGAAACGCTGGAGTTCCTTGCTTTCCTTTCTGTGCGAAAGCACTGTCCTTCTCCTCCAGGGACCCATGGCTGAAATTAGGATTCTACCTCCAAATTGGATTCTGTCCGAGGATTGTTCCCATGTGAAACCTGCCAGGACAGACAGCTCAGGCTGGCCTTGGCCTCTTAGGGGCCACCTCGCATCTGCCTTCAAAACACGCGGGGGCTGTGCTTCTCTTCCCATGGAAAAAACCATCTTTCAAGTCCAGCCATCCATGGCCAAAATTGGGAATCCACCTCTGAAATTCCATATCTCCAAGGAATAGCTCCCCGACAAAAGCTGCCAGGAATGTCCAGCTTCCCTTGGCTTCCTGAGGGCCAGCTCTCATCTGCCTTTGAAACACTGGGCCTCCTCACTTTGCTGCCAATGGAAAAGAACTGTCCTTCTGGGCCAGATGTCCACGGACAAAACTGGGATTTGGCCCCCCAAATTGCATCTAGCCAAGGATTGCTCCAAGACAAAAGCTGCCAAGACAAACAGGTCTGGCTGGCCTTGGCCTCCTTGAGGCACCACTAATCAGCCTTTGAAACACTGGGGCTCTGCCCTTTCCTTCCTGGGGAGAAGAAGTGTCATTCCCGTCCAGGCACCCACAGCTGAAATGGAATTCCACCTCCAAAACTCCCCGTATGTCCAAGGGTTGCTTTCAGACAGAAGCTGCAAGGACAGACACGTCTGCCTTGCCTTGGCCTCTGGTGGCTGCCTCTCATCTGCCTTCAAAACACTGGGGTTCTGTGGTTTCCTTCCTGTAGAAAAGAACCGACCTTCTTGTCCAGGTGCCCGTGGCCTCGAGCACATGATCACTACAGAGGGACAAAGGAGCTCTGTGCTCAGTGGAGTGGAGACTGAGGACAGTGGAGGAGAGTCCTGGGTGGGCTTGAAGGGTGGTTTCAGACATGGTGGATCCTTTCTAGCTAGTAGAGACCAGCTGGCAAAAGAAAGAATTAATGCCAAGGGCAGCTGGGCAGGTCCAGGCTGGACACAAGGAGAAAGGAATTTCTCTCCCAGGGCAGTGCAGTGGTGCAACGTGTCCCCCAGAAGGAGTCTGGAGCAGCCCAAGGCTTTGTGTGCCAAGGCAGAGGCAGGCAGGACGCAGAGCCATCAGCAAAGGAAGGGGCCCATTGTTACACAGCAGGGCCGCAGAACCAAGGAGATCATTGTGACACTGCACAACCTCATGCAATCAAGGCGTCCGTGTTACGCTACTGAACCTCACGGAGCCAAGGGTCCATTGTGACACTGCGGAGCCAAGGAGACTGTTGCTGACAGTACCAAAGTTCATGGAACCAAAAGTCCATTGTGACATTGTGGCGCCTCACGGAACCGTGGAGAGCATTATGACACTTTGTTACTATCTGATTTACACCCAGAAGGGCAAAGAAAAGGAAATCTCTGAGTATAAAAAGGAAAGAACTTTGAAGGTTCAAAATATTCCCAAAGACCAGATTAAAACCAAACGAGATTAAATGTTGGTGCCAAACAAATGGGTATCTCTTTATCTAATGGTAAGAGAGGCAAAGAGAAAGAAGGAGAAAAGTAGAGAAAAGTTAGAAAAGACAAGGTTACTCTAACAAGCACTGCATAAGTCACCACCACACTGTGCTACCTTTGTTGCTGCTGAGACAGGGTGGGGGAAGTGGAGAAGTTTTTGCCTTTTTTCCCCTGCTGTTTGAAGCGTCTTATCTGCCTCTTCTGAAGTCTAGAGCAGTTTGGCTGGAAAGCGGCGGCCCATCCTCCGAGATGCAGGCTCGATGCTTGCAGCTGAACCTGGGTCCGCCTGGGACGAAGGAGCAGGGCTAGGGGTTGCACAACTCCCTCGGGATTTCAGTCCAGGGGTGAAGGATTGGGGGGTGCTCCCCAGGCGGGCGGCGTCGGCTCCCGGAGGCCTCAGGGTGCCTCACGGCAGGCGATGGTGGTGGTGGGGGGAAAGGCAAAGGGCGGGGATTCTACCTTTTGCTTTTGCCTCCACATTTTGCACCAGTTTTGCCTTCCTTTTTATGGGCCTCAAGGCGGGCTATGCACGGCCCGTACGGCACGTAGTTTCCAGGCGTTCAAAAGTGATTATGATAAGCAGCCATCATGACGAAGCACTTTTGAAGCCTTTCAGGTGTTGAGCAGTGATAATGGCGAAGCGTTTTTTGGCGCCTTTCTCTTAGTATTAGGCTCTTGCACACTTCAGAAGCAAGGGGCCATTGTGACACAGCAGGGCCTTGTATAAGCAAGGGGTCATTGTAGCACGGCAGGGCCTCGTGGAATCAAGGAGATCGTAGTGACACTGTGGGGCTCCAGGAGGCCACGGGGCCATTCTGACTGTGTGGAAGCAAGGATACCGTTGTTACGCTACGGGGCATCATGGAACCAAGGAGGCCATTGTGAAGCAGCTGGGCAACCCGCTGAGACTATTATGACACTTCAAGGCCTTGTGACACTGAAGGGCCATGGTGGAACTGCAGGGCCTCGTGGAACCAGTGAGACCATTGTGACATCACAGGGCCTCATGGGAGCCAGGGGCCATTGTGACACAGCCAGGCCTGACAGAAGCAAGGGGCCATTGTGACACTGCAAGGTCTCACGGAAGCAAAGGGCCAGTGTGCCACAGCCAGGCCTTGTGGAACCAAGGGGCCATTGTGATCCTGGGGAGCCCAATAGAACCAAGGAGCCATTGTGACCCTGCAGCACCTTACGGAATCATGGAGACCCTTGTGACCCTCTGTGACCTCATGGAACCAGTGGGCCATTGTGTTATTCTGCAGCCCCATGGAACCAAGGAAACCATTGTGACACAGCCAGGCCTCGTGGAAGCAAGGGGCCTTTGTGCCGCTGTAGAGCCAAGGAGACCACTGTGATATTGCTGGGCCTCAGGGGAACAAAATGGTGATGCTGCAGGGCCCCAAGGCTGCAAAGAGCGTGGAACAGGTGTGGTTGGCTTGGCCTCCTGGGGGCCACCTGCCTGCTCCAGCTGAGCTTGGCATGTTGAGGGGTGCTTCTCCTCTGGCCCTGAAACGCTGGAGTTCCTTGCTTTCCTTTCTGTGCGAAAGCACTGTCCTTCTCCTCCAGGGACCCATGGCTGAAATTAGGATTCTACCTCCAAATTGGATTCTGTCCGAGGATTGTTCCCATGTGAAACCTGCCAGGACAGACAGCTCAGGCTGGCCTTGGCCTCTTAGGGGCCACCTCGCATCTGCCTTCAAAACACGCGGGGGCTGTGCTTCTCTTCCCATGGAAAAAACCATCTTTCAAGTCCAGCCATCCATGGCCAAAATTGGGAATCCACCTCTGAAATTCCATATCTCCAAGGAATAGCTCCCCGACAAAAGCTGCCAGGAATGTCCAGCTTCCCTTGGCTTCCTGAGGGCCAGCTCTCATCTGCCTTTGAAACACTGGGCCTCCTCACTTTGCTGCCAATGGAAAAGAACTGTCCTTCTGGGCCAGATGTCCACGGACAAAACTGGGATTTGGCCCCCCAAATTGCATCTAGCCAAGGATTGCTCCAAGACAAAAGCTGCCAAGACAAACAGGTCTGGCTGGCCTTGGCCTCCTTGAGGCACCACTAATCAGCCTTTGAAACACTGGGGCTCTGCCCTTTCCTTCCTGGGGAGAAGAAGTGTCATTCCCGTCCAGGCACCCACAGCTGAAATGGAATTCCACCTCCAAAACTCCCCGTATGTCCAAGGGTTGCTTTCAGACAGAAGCTGCAAGGACAGACACGTCTGCCTTGCCTTGGCCTCTGGTGGCTGCCTCTCATCTGCCTTCAAAACACTGGGGTTCTGTGGTTTCCTTCCTGTAGAAAAGAACCGACCTTCTTGTCCAGGTGCCCGTGGCCTCGAGCACATGATCACTACAGAGGGACAAAGGAGCTCTGTGCTCAGTGGAGTGGAGACTGAGGACAGTGGAGGAGAGTCCTGGGTGGGCTTGAAGGGTGGTTTCAGACATGGTGGATCCTTTCTAGCTAGTAGAGACCAGCTGGCAAAAGAAAGAATTAATGCCAAGGGCAGCTGGGCAGGTCCAGGCTGGACACAAGGAGAAAGGAATTTCTCTCCCAGGGCAGTGCAGTGGTGCAACGTGTCCCCCAGAAGGAGTCTGGAGCAGCCCAAGGCTTTGTGTGCCAAGGCAGAGGCAGGCAGGACGCAGAGCCATCAGCAAAGGAAGGGGCCCATTGTTACACAGCAGGGCCGCAGAACCAAGGAGATCATTGTGACACTGCACAACCTCATGCAATCAAGGCGTCCGTGTTACGCTACTGAACCTCACGGAGCCAAGGGTCCATTGTGACACTGCGGAGCCAAGGAGACTGTTGCTGACAGTACCAAAGTTCATGGAACCAAAAGTCCATTGTGACATTGTGGCGCCTCACGGAACCGTGGAGAGCATTATGACACTTTGTTACTATCTGATTTACACCCAGAAGGGCAAAGAAAAGGAAATCTCTGAGTATAAAAAGGAAAGAACTTTGAAGGTTCAAAATATTCCCAAAGACCAGATTAAAACCAAACGAGATTAAATGTTGGTGCCAAACAAATGGGTATCTCTTTATCTAATGGTAAGAGAGGCAAAGAGAAAGAAGGAGAAAAGTAGAGAAAAGTTAGAAAAGACAAGGTTACTCTAACAAGCACTGCATAAGTCACCACCACACTGTGCTACCTTTGTTGCTGCTGAGACAGGGTGGGGGAAGTGGAGAAGTTTTTGCCTTTTTTCCCCTGCTGTTTGAAGCGTCTTATCTGCCTCTTCTGAAGTCTAGAGCAGTTTGGCTGGAAAGCGGCGGCCCATCCTCCGAGATGCAGGCTCGATGCTTGCAGCTGAACCTGGCTCCGCCTGGGACGAAGGAGCAGGGCTAGGGGTTGCACAACTCCCTCGGGATTTCAGTCCAGGGGTGAAGGATTGGGGGGTGCTCCCCAGGCGGGCGGCGTCGGCTCCCGGAGGCCTCAGGGTGCCTCACGGCAGGCGATGGTGGTGGTGGGGGGAAAGGCAAAGGGCGGGGATTCTACCTTTTGCTTTTGCCTCCACATTTTGCACCAGTTTTGCCTTCCTTTTTATGGGCCTCAAGGCGGGCTATGCACGGCCCGTACGGCACGTAGTTTCCAGGCGTTCAAAAGTGATTATGATAAGCAGCCATCATGACGAAGCACTTTTGAAGCCTTTCAGGTGTTGAGCAGTGATAATGGCGAAGCGTTTTTTGGCGCCTTTCTCTTAGTATTAGGCTCTTGCACACTTCAGAAGCAAGGGGCCATTGTGACACAGCAGGGCCTTGTATAAGCAAGGGGTCATTGTAGCACGGCAGGGCCTCGTGGAATCAAGGAGATCGTAGTGACACTGTGGGGCTCCAGGAGGCCACGGGGCCATTCTGACTGTGTGGAAGCAAGGATACCGTTGTTACGCTACGGGGCATCATGGAACCAAGGAGGCCATTGTGAAGCAGCTGGGCAACCCGCTGAGACTATTATGACACTTCAAGGCCTTGTGACACTGAAGGGCCATGGTGGAACTGCAGGGCCTCGTGGAACCAGTGAGACCATTGTGACATCACAGGGCCTCATGGGAGCCAGGGGCCATTGTGACACAGCCAGGCCTGACAGAAGCAAGGGGCCATTGTGACACTGCAAGGTCTCACGGAAGCAAAGGGCCAGTGTGCCACAGCCAGGCCTTGTGGAACCAAGGGGCCATTGTGATCCTGGGGAGCCCAATAGAACCAAGGAGCCATTGTGACCCTGCAGCACCTTACGGAATCATGGAGACCCTTGTGACCCTCTGTGACCTCATGGAACCAGTGGGCCATTGTGTTATTCTGCAGCCCCATGGAACCAAGGAAACCATTGTGACACAGCCAGGCCTCGTGGAAGCAAGGGGCCTTTGTGCCGCTGTAGAGCCAAGGAGACCACTGTGATATTGCTGGGCCTCAGGGGAACAAAATGGTGATGCTGCAGGGCCCCAAGGCTGCAAAGAGCGTGGAACAGGTGTGGTTGGCTTGGCCTCCTGGGGGCCACCTGCCTGCTCCAGCTGAGCTTGGCATGTTGAGGGGTGCTTCTCCTCTGGCCCTGAAACGCTGGAGTTCCTTGCTTTCCTTTCTGTGCGAAAGCACTGTCCTTCTCCTCCAGGGACCCATGGCTGAAATTAGGATTCTACCTCCAAATTGGATTCTGTCCGAGGATTGTTCCCATGTGAAACCTGCCAGGACAGACAGCTCAGGCTGGCCTTGGCCTCTTAGGGGCCACCTCGCATCTGCCTTCAAAACACGCGGGGGCTGTGCTTCTCTTCCCATGGAAAAAACCATCTTTCAAGTCCAGCCATCCATGGCCAAAATTGGGAATCCACCTCTGAAATTCCATATCTCCAAGGAATAGCTCCCCGACAAAAGCTGCCAGGAATGTCCAGCTTCCCTTGGCTTCCTGAGGGCCAGCTCTCATCTGCCTTTGAAACACTGGGCCTCCTCACTTTGCTGCCAATGGAAAAGAACTGTCCTTCTGGGCCAGATGTCCACGGACAAAACTGGGATTTGGCCCCCCAAATTGCATCTAGCCAAGGATTGCTCCAAGACAAAAGCTGCCAAGACAAACAGGTCTGGCTGGCCTTGGCCTCCTTGAGGCACCACTAATCAGCCTTTGAAACACTGGGGCTCTGCCCTTTCCTTCCTGGGGAGAAGAAGTGTCATTCCCGTCCAGGCACCCACAGCTGAAATGGAATTCCACCTCCAAAACTCCCCGTATGTCCAAGGGTTGCTTTCAGACAGAAGCTGCAAGGACAGACACGTCTGCCTTGCCTTGGCCTCTGGTGGCTGCCTCTCATCTGCCTTCAAAACACTGGGGTTCTGTGGTTTCCTTCCTGTAGAAAAGAACCGACCTTCTTGTCCAGGTGCCCGTGGCCTCGAGCACATGATCACTACAGAGGGACAAAGGAGCTCTGTGCTCAGTGGAGTGGAGACTGAGGACAGTGGAGGAGAGTCCTGGGTGGGCTTGAAGGGTGGTTTCAGACATGGTGGATCCTTTCTAGCTAGTAGAGACCAGCTGGCAAAAGAAAGAATTAATGCCAAGGGCAGCTGGGCAGGTCCAGGCTGGACACAAGGAGAAAGGAATTTCTCTCCCAGGGCAGTGCAGTGGTGCAACGTGTCCCCCAGAAGGAGTCTGGAGCAGCCCAAGGCTTTGTGTGCCAAGGCAGAGGCAGGCAGGACGCAGAGCCATCAGCAAAGGAAGGGGCCCATTGTTACACAGCAGGGCCGCAGAACCAAGGAGATCATTGTGACACTGCACAACCTCATGCAATCAAGGCGTCCGTGTTACGCTACTGAACCTCACGGAGCCAAGGGTCCATTGTGACACTGCGGAGCCAAGGAGACTGTTGCTGACAGTACCAAAGTTCATGGAACCAAAAGTCCATTGTGACATTGTGGCGCCTCACGGAACCGTGGAGAGCATTATGACACTTTGTTACTATCTGATTTACACCCAGAAGGGCAAAGAAAAGGAAATCTCTGAGTATAAAAAGGAAAGAACTTTGAAGGTTCAAAATATTCCCAAAGACCAGATTAAAACCAAACGAGATTAAATGTTGGTGCCAAACAAATGGGTATCTCTTTATCTAATGGTAAGAGAGGCAAAGAGAAAGAAGGAGAAAAGTAGAGAAAAGTTAGAAAAGACAAGGTTACTCTAACAAGCACTGGATAAGTCACCACCACACTGTGCTACCTTTGTTGCTGCTGAGACAGGGTGGGGGAAGTGGAGAAGTTTTTGCCTTTTTTCCCCTGCTGTTTGAAGCGTCTTATCTGCCTCTTCTGAAGTCTAGAGCAGTTTGGCTGGAAAGCGGCGGCCCATCCTCCGAGATGCAGGCTCGATGCTTGCAGCTGAACCTGGGTCCGCCTGGGACGAAGGAGCAGGGCTAGGGGTTGCACAACTCCCTCGGGATTTCAGTCCAGGGGTGAAGGATTGGGGGGTGCTCCCCAGGCGGGCGGCGTCGGCTCCCGGAGGCCTCAGGGTGCCTCACGGCAGGCGATGGTGGTGGTGGGGGGAAAGGCAAAGGGCGGGGATTCTACCTTTTGCTTTTGCCTCCACATTTTGCACCAGTTTTGCCTTCCTTTTTATGGGCCTCAAGGCGGGCTATGCACGGCCCGTACGGCACGTAGTTTCCAGGCGTTCAAAAGTGATTATGATAAGCAGCCATCATGACGAAGCACTTTTGAAGCCTTTCAGGTGTTGAGCAGTGATAATGGCGAAGCGTTTTTTGGCGCCTTTCTCTTAGTATTAGGCTCTTGCACACTTCAGAAGCAAGGGGCCATTGTGACACAGCAGGGCCTTGTATAAGCAAGGGGTCATTGTAGCACGGCAGGGCCTCGTGGAATCAAGGGGATCGTAGTGACACTGTGGGGCTCCAGGAGGCCACGGGGCCATTCTGACTGTGTGGAAGCAAGGATACCGTTGTTACGCTACGGGGCATCATGGAACCAAGGAGGCCATTGTGAAGCAGCTGGGCAACCCGCTGAGACTATTATGACACTTCAAGGCCTTGTGACACTGAAGGGCCATGGTGGAACTGCAGGGCCTCGTGGAACCAGTGAGACCATTGTGACATCACAGGGCCTCATGGGAGCCAGGGGCCATTGTGACACAGCCAGGCCTGACAGAAGCAAGGGGCCATTGTGACACTGCAAGGTCTCACGGAAGCAAAGGGCCAGTGTGCCACAGCCAGGCCTTGTGGAACCAAGGGGCCATTGTGATCCTGGGGAGCCCAATAGAACCAAGGAGCCATTGTGACCCTGCAGCACCTTACGGAATCATGGAGACCCTTGTGACCCTCTGTGACCTCATGGAACCAGTGGGCCATTGTGTTATTCTGCAGCCCCATGGAACCAAGGAAACCATTGTGACACAGCCAGGCCTCGTGGAAGCAAGGGGCCTTTGTGCCGCTGTAGAGCCAAGGAGACCACTGTGCTATTGCTGGGCCTCAGGGGAACAAAATGGTGATGCTGCAGGGCCCCAAGGCTGCAAAGAGCGTGGAACAGGTGTGGTTGGCTTGGCCTCCTGGGGGCCACCTGCCTGCTCCAGCTGAGCTTGGCATGTTGAGGGGTGCTTCTCCTCTGGCCCTGAAACGCTGGAGTTCCTTGCTTTCCTTTCTGTGCGAAAGCACTGTCCTTCTCCTCCAGGGACCCATGGCTGAAATTAGGATTCTACCTCCAAATTGGATTCTGTCCGAGGATTGTTCCCATGTGAAACCTGCCAGGACAGACAGCTCAGGCTGGCCTTGGCCTCTTAGGGGCCACCTCGCATCTGCCTTCAAAACACGCGGGGGCTGTGCTTCTCTTCCCATGGAAAAAACCATCTTTCAAGTCCAGCCATCCATGGCCAAAATTGGGAATCCACCTCTGAAATTCCATATCTCCAAGGAATAGCTCCCCGACAAAAGCTGCCAGGAATGTCCAGCTTCCCTTGGCTTCCTGAGGGCCAGCTCTCATCTGCCTTTGAAACACTGGGCCTCCTCACTTTGCTGCCAATGGAAAAGAACTGTCCTTCTGGGCCAGATGTCCACGGACAAAACTGGGATTTGGCCTCCCAAATTGCATCTAGCCAAGGATTGCTCCAAGACAAAAGCTGCCAAGACAAACAGGTCTGGCTGGCCTTGGCCTCCTTGAGGCACCACTAATCAGCCTTTGAAACACTGGGGCTCTGCCCTTTCCTTCCTGGGGAGAAGAAGTGTCATTCCCGTCCAGGCACCCACAGCTGAAATGGAATTCCACCTCCAAAACTCCCCGTATGTCCAAGGGTTGCTTTCAGACAGAAGCTGCAAGGACAGACAGGTCTGCCTTGCCTTGGCCTCTGGTGGCTGCCTCTCATCTGCCTTCAAAACACTGGGGTTCTGTGGTTTCCTTCCTGTAGAAAAGAACCGACCTTCTTGTCCAGGTGCCCGTGGCCTCGAGCACATGATCACTACAGAGGGACAAAGGAGCTCTGTGCTCAGTGGAGTGGAGACTGAGGACAGTGGAGGAGAGTCCTGGGTGGGCTTGAAGGGTGGTTTCAGACATGGTGGATCCTTTCTAGCTAGTAGAGACCAGCTGGCAAAAGAAAGAATTAATGCCAAGGGCAGCTGGGCAGGTCCAGGCTGGACACAAGGAGAAAGGAATTTCTCTCCCAGGGCAGTGCAGTGGTGCAACGTGTCCCCCAGAAGGAGTCTGGAGCAGCCCAAGGCTTTGTGTGCCAAGGCAGAGGCAGGCAGGACGCAGAGCCATCAGCAAAGGAAGGGGCCCATTGTTACACAGCAGGGCCGCAGAACCAAGGAGATCATTGTGACACTGCACAACCTCATGCAATCAAGGCGTCCGTGTTACGCTACTGAACCTCACGGAGCCAAGGGTCCATTGTGACACTGCGGAGCCAAGGAGACTGTTGCTGACAGTACCAAAGTTCATGGAACCAAAAGTCCATTGTGACATTGTGGCGCCTCACGGAACCGTGGAGAGCATTATGACACTTTGTTACTATCTGATTTACACCCAGAAGGGCAAAGAAAAGGAAATCTCTGAGTATAAAAAGGAAAGAACTTTGAAGGTTCAAAATATTCCCAAAGACCAGATTAAAACCAAACGAGATTAAATGTTGGTGCCAAACAAATGGGTATCTCTTTATCTAATGGTAAGAGAGGCAAAGAGAAAGAAGGAGAAAAGTAGAGAAAAGTTAGAAAAGACAAGGTTACTCTAACAAGCACTGCATAAGTCACCACCACACTGTGCTACCTTTGTTGCTGCTGAGACAGGGTGGGGGAAGTGGAGAAGTTTTTGCCTTTTTTCCCCTGCTGTTTGAAGCGTCTTATCTGCCTCTTCTGAAGTCTAGAGCAGTTTGGCTGGAAAGCGGCGGCCCATCCTCCGAGATGCAGGCTCGATGCTTGCAGCTGAACCTGGGTCCGCCTGGGACGAAGGAGCAGGGCTAGGGGTTGCACAACTCCCTCGGGATTTCAGTCCAGGGGTGAAGGATTGGGGGGTGCTCCCCAGGCGGGCGGCGTCGGCTCCCGGAGGCCTCAGGGTGCCTCACGGCAGGCGATGGTGGTGGTGGGGGGAAAGGCAAAGGGCGGGGATTCTACCTTTTGCTTTTGCCTCCACATTTTGCACCAGTTTTGCCTTCCTTTTTATGGGCCTCAAGGCGGGCTATGCACGGCCCGTACGGCACGTAGTTTCCAGGCGTTCAAAAGTGATTATGATAAGCAGCCATCATGACGAAGCACTTTTGAAGCCTTTCAGGTGTTGAGCAGTGATAATGGCGAAGCGTTTTTTGGCGCCTTTCTCTTAGTATTAGGCTCTTGCACACTTCAGAAGCAAGGGGCCATTGTGACACAGCAGGGCCTTGTATAAGCAAGGGGTCATTGTAGCACGGCAGGGCCTCGTGGAATCAAGGGGATCGTAGTGACACTGTGGGGCTCCAGGAGGCCACGGGGCCATTCTGACTGTGTGGAAGCAAGGATACCGTTGTTACGCTACGGGGCATCATGGAACCAAGGAGGCCATTGTGAAGCAGCTGGGCAACCCGCTGAGACTATTATGACACTTCAAGGCCTTGTGACACTGAAGGGCCATGGTGGAACTGCAGGGCCTCGTGGAACCAGTGAGACCATTGTGACATCACAGGGCCTCATGGGAGCCAGGGGCCATTGTGACACAGCCAGGCCTGACAGAAGCAAGGGGCCATTGTGACACTGCAAGGTCTCACGGAAGCAAAGGGCCAGTGTGCCACAGCCAGGCCTTGTGGAACCAAGGGGCCATTGTGATCCTGGGGAGCCCAATAGAACCAAGGAGCCATTGTGACCCTGCAGCACCTTACGGAATCATGGAGACCCTTGTGACCCTCTGTGACCTCATGGAACCAGTGGGCCATTGTGTTATTCTGCAGCCCCATGGAACCAAGGAAACCATTGTGACACAGCCAGGCCTCGTGGAAGCAAGGGGCCTTTGTGCCGCTGTAGAGCCAAGGAGACCACTGTGCTATTGCTGGGCCTCAGGGGAACAAAATGGTGATGCTGCAGGGCCCCAAGGCTGCAAAGAGCGTGGAACAGGTGTGGTTGGCTTGGCCTCCTGGGGGCCACCTGCCTGCTCCAGCTGAGCTTGGCATGTTGAGGGGTGCTTCTCCTCTGGCCCTGAAACGCTGGAGTTCCTTGCTTTCCTTTCTGTGCGAAAGCACTGTCCTTCTCCTCCAGGGACCCATGGCTGAAATTAGGATTCTACCTCCAAATTGGATTCTATCCGAGGATTGTTCCCATGTGAAACCTGCCAGGACAGACAGCTCAGGCTGGCCTTGGCCTCTTAGGGGCCACCTCGCATCTGCCTTCAAAACACGCGGGGGCTGTGCTTCTCTTCCCATGGAAAAAACCATCTTTCAAGTCCAGCCATCCATGGCCAAAATTGGGAATCCACCTCTGAAATTCCATATCTCCAAGGAATAGCTCCCCGACAAAAGCTGCCAGGAATGTCCAGCTTCCCTTGGCTTCCTGAGGGCCAGCTCTCATCTGCCTTTGAAACACTGGGCCTCCTCACTTTGCTGCCAATGGAAAAGAACTGTCCTTCTGGGCCAGATGTCCACGGACAAAACTGGGATTTGGCCCCCCAAATTGCATCTAGCCAAGGATTGCTCCAAGACAAAAGCTGCCAAGACAAACAGGTCTGGCTGGCCTTGGCCTCCTTGAGGCACCACTAATCAGCCTTTGAAACACTGGGGCTCTGCCCTTTCCTTCCTGGGGAGAAGAAGTGTCATTCCCGTCCAGGCACCCACAGCTGAAATGGAATTCCACCTCCAAAACTCCCCGTATGTCCAAGGGTTGCTTTCAGACAGAAGCTGCAAGGACAGACACGTCTGCCTTGCCTTGGCCTCTGGTGGCTGCCTCTCATCTGCCTTCAAAACACTGGGGTTCTGTGGTTTCCTTCCTGTAGAAAAGAACCGACCTTCTTGTCCAGGTGCCCGTGGCCTCGAGCACATGATCACTACAGAGGGACAAAGGAGCTCTGTGCTCAGTGGAGCGGAGACTGAGGACAGTGGAGGAGAGTCCTGGGTGGGCTTGAAGGGTGGTTTCAGACATGGTGGATCCTTTCTAGCTAGTAGAGACCAGCTGGCAAAAGAAAGAATTAATGCCAAGGGCAGCTGGGCAGGTCCAGGCTGGACACAAGGAGAAAGGAATTTCTCTCCCAGGGCAGTGCAGTGGTGCAACGTGTCCCCCAGAAGGAGTCTGGAGCAGCCCAAGGCTTTGTGTGCCAAGGCAGAGGCAGGCAGGACGCAGAGCCATCAGCAAAGGAAGGGGCCCATTGTTACACAGCAGGGCCGCAGAACCAAGGAGATCATTGTGACACTGCACAACCTCATGCAATCAAGGCGTCCGTGTTACGCTACTGAACCTCACGGAGCCAAGGGTCCATTGTGACACTGCGGAGCCAAGGAGACTGTTGCTGACAGTACCAAAGTTCATGGAACCAAAAGTCCATTGTGACATTGTGGCGCCTCACGGAACCGTGGAGAGCATTATGACACTTTGTTACTATCTGATTTACACCCAGAAGGGCAAAGAAAAGGAAATCTCTGAGTATAAAAAGGAAAGAACTTTGAAGGTTCAAAATATTCCCAAAGACCAGATTAAAACCAAACGAGATTAAATGTTGGTGCCAAACAAATGGGTATCTCTTTATCTAATGGTAAGAGAGGCAAAGAGAAAGAAGGAGAAAAGTAGAGAAAAGTTAGAAAAGACAAGGTTACTCTAACAAGCACTGCATAAGTCACCACCACACTGTGCTACCTTTGTTGCTGCTGAGACAGGGTGGGGGAAGTGGAGAAGTTTTTGCCTTTTTTCCCCTGCTGTTTGAAGCGTCTTATCTGCCTCTTCTGAAGTCTAGAGCAGTTTGGCTGGAAAGCGGCGGCCCATCCTCCGAGATGCAGGCTCGATGCTTGCAGCTGAACCTGGGTCCGCCTGGGACGAAGGAGCAGGGCTAGGGGTTGCACAACTCCCTCGGGATTTCAGTCCAGGGGTGAAGGATTGGGGGGTGCTCCCCAGGCGGGCGGCGTCGGCTCCCGGAGGCCTCAGGGTGCCTCACGGCAGGCGATGGTGGTGGTGGGGGGAAAGGCAAAGGGCGGGGATTCTACCTTTTGCTTTTGCCTCCACATTTTGCACCAGTTTTGCCTTCCTTTTTATGGGCCTCAAGGCGGGCTATGCACGGCCCGTACGGCACGTAGTTTCCAGGCGTTCAAAAGTGATTATGATAAGCAGCCATCATGACGAAGCACTTTTGAAGCCTTTCAGGTGTTGAGCAGTGATAATGGCGAAGCGTTTTTTGGCGCCTTTCTCTTAGTATTAGGCTCTTGCACACTTCAGAAGCAAGGGGCCATTGTGACACAGCAGGGCCTTGTATAAGCAAGGGGTCATTGTAGCACGGCAGGGCCTCGTGGAATCAAGGGGATCGTAGTGACACTGTGGGGCTCCAGGAGGCCACGGGGCCATTCTGACTGTGTGGAAGCAAGGATACCGTTGTTACGCTACGGGGCATCATGGAACCAAGGAGGCCATTGTGAAGCAGCTGGGCAACCCGCTGAGACTATTATGACACTTCAAGGCCTTGTGACACTGAAGGGCCATGGTGGAACTGCAGGGCCTCGTGGAACCAGTGAGACCATTGTGACATCACAGGGCCTCATGGGAGCCAGGGGCCATTGTGACACAGCCAGGCCTGACAGAAGCAAGGGGCCATTGTGACACTGCAAGGTCTCACGGAAGCAAAGGGCCAGTGTGCCACAGCCAGGCCTTGTGGAACCAAGGGGCCATTGTGATCCTGGGGAGCCCAATAGAACCAAGGAGCCATTGTGACCCTGCAGCACCTTACGGAATCATGGAGACCCTTGTGACCCTCTGTGACCTCATGGAACCAGTGGGCCATTGTGTTATTCTGCAGCCCCATGGAACCAAGGAAACCATTGTGACACAGCCAGGCCTCGTGGAAGCAAGGGGCCTTTGTGCCGCTGTAGAGCCAAGGAGACCACTGTGCTATTGCTGGGCCTCAGGGGAACAAAATGGTGATGCTGCAGGGCCCCAAGGCTGCAAAGAGCGTGGAACAGGTGTGGTTGGCTTGGCCTCCTGGGGGCCACCTGCCTGCTCCAGCTGAGCTTGGCATGTTGAGGGGTGCTTCTCCTCTGGCCCTGAAACGCTGGAGTTCCTTGCTTTCCTTTCTGTGCGAAAGCACTGTCCTTCTCCTCCAGGGACCCATGGCTGAAATTAGGATTCTACCTCCAAATTGGATTCTATCCGAGGATTGTTCCCATGTGAAACCTGCCAGGACAGACAGCTCAGGCTGGCCTTGGCCTCTTAGGGGCCACCTCGCATCTGCCTTCAAAACACGCGGGGGCTGTGCTTCTCTTCCCATGGAAAAAACCATCTTTCAAGTCCAGCCATCCATGGCCAAAATTGGGAATCCACCTCTGAAATTCCATATCTCCAAGGAATAGCTCCCCGACAAAAGCTGCCAGGAATGTCCAGCTTCCCTTGGCTTCCTGAGGGCCAGCTCTCATCTGCCTTTGAAACACTGGGCCTCCTCACTTTGCTGCCAATGGAAAAGAACTGTCCTTCTGGGCCAGATGTCCACGGACAAAACTGGGATTTGGCCCCCCAAATTGCATCTAGCCAAGGATTGCTCCAAGACAAAAGCTGCCAAGACAAACAGGTCTGGCTGGCCTTGGCCTCCTTGAGGCACCACTAATCAGCCTTTGAAACACTGGGGCTCTGCCCTTTCCTTCCTGGGGAGAAGAAGTGTCATTCCCGTCCAGGCACCCACAGCTGAAATGGAATTCCACCTCCAAAACTCCCCGTATGTCCAAGGGTTGCTTTCAGACAGAAGCTGCAAGGACAGACACGTCTGCCTTGCCTTGGCCTCTGGTGGCTGCCTCTCATCTGCCTTCAAAACACTGGGGTTCTGTGGTTTCCTTCCTGTAGAAAAGAACCGACCTTCTTGTCCAGGTGCCCGTGGCCTCGAGCACATGATCACTACAGAGGGACAAAGGAGCTCTGTGCTCAGTGGAGTGGAGACTGAGGACAGTGGAGGAGAGTCCTGGGTGGGCTTGAAGGGTGGTTTCAGACATGGTGGATCCTTTCTAGCTAGTAGAGACCAGCTGGCAAAAGAAAGAATTAATGCCAAGGGCAGCTGGGCAGGTCCAGGCTGGACACAAGGAGAAAGGAATTTCTCTCCCAGGGCAGTGCAGTGGTGCAACGTGTCCCCCAGAAGGAGTCTGGAGCAGCCCAAGGCTTTGTGTGCCAAGGCAGAGGCAGGCAGGACGCAGAGCCATCAGCAAAGGAAGGGGCCCATTGTTACACAGCAGGGCCGCAGAACCAAGGAGATCATTGTGACACTGCACAACCTCATGCAATCAAGGCGTCCGTGTTACGCTACTGAACCTCACGGAGCCAAGGGTCCATTGTGACACTGCGGAGCCAAGGAGACTGTTGCTGACAGTACCAAAGTTCATGGAACCAAAAGTCCATTGTGACATTGTGGCGCCTCACGGAACCGTGGAGAGCATTATGACACTTTGTTACTATCTGATTTACACCCAGAAGGGCAAAGAAAAGGAAATCTCTGAGTATAAAAAGGAAAGAACTTTGAAGGTTCAAAATATTCCCAAAGACCAGATTAAAACCAAACGAGATTAAATGTTGGTGCCAAACAAATGGGTATCTCTTTATCTAATGGTAAGAGAGGCAAAGAGAAAGAAGGAGAAAAGTAGAGAAAAGTTAGAAAAGACAAGGTTACTCTAACAAGCACTGCATAAGTCACCACCACACTGTGCTACCTTTGTTGCTGCTGAGACAGGGTGGGGGAAGTGGAGAAGTTTTTGCCTTTTTTCCCCTGCTGTTTGAAGCGTCTTATCTGCCTCTTCTGAAGTCTAGAGCAGTTTGGCTGGAAAGCGGCGGCCCATCCTCCGAGATGCAGGCTCGATGCTTGCAGCTGAACCTGGCTCCGCCTGGGACGAAGGAGCAGGGCTAGGGGTTGCACAACTCCCTCGGGATTTCAGTCCAGGGGTGAAGGATTGGGGGGTGCTCCCCAGGCGGGCGGCGTCGGCTCCCGGAGGCCTCAGGGTGCCTCACGGCAGGCGATGGTGGTGGTGGGGGGAAAGGCAAAGGGCGGGGATTCTACCTTTTGCTTTTGCCTCCACATTTTGCACCAGTTTTGCCTTCCTTTTTATGGGCCTCAAGGCGGGCTATGCACGGCCCGTACGGCACGTAGTTTCCAGGCGTTCAAAAGTGATTATGATAAGCAGCCATCATGACGAAGCACTTTTGAAGCCTTTCAGGTGTTGAGCAGTGATAATGGCGAAGCGTTTTTTGGCGCCTTTCTCTTAGTATTAGGCTCTTGCACACTTCAGAAGCAAGGGGCCATTGTGACACAGCAGGGCCTTGTATAAGCAAGGGGTCATTGTAGCACGGCAGGGCCTCGTGGAATCAAGGGGATCGTAGTGACACTGTGGGGCTCCAGGAGGCCACGGGGCCATTCTGACTGTGTGGAAGCAAGGATACCGTTGTTACGCTACGGGGCATCATGGAACCAAGGAGGCCATTGTGAAGCAGCTGGGCAACCCGCTGAGACTATTATGACACTTCAAGGCCTTGTGACACTGAAGGGCCATGGTGGAACTGCAGGGCCTCGTGGAACCAGTGAGACCATTGTGACATCACAGGGCCTCATGGGAGCCAGGGGCCATTGTGACACAGCCAGGCCTGACAGAAGCAAGGGGCCATTGTGACACTGCAAGGTCTCACGGAAGCAAAGGGCCAGTGTGCCACAGCCAGGCCTTGTGGAACCAAGGGGCCATTGTGATCCTGGGGAGCCCAATAGAACCAAGGAGCCATTGTGACCCTGCAGCACCTTACGGAATCATGGAGACCCTTGTGACCCTCTGTGACCTCATGGAACCAGTGGGCCATTGTGTTATTCTGCAGCCCCATGGAACCAAGGAAACCATTGTGACACAGCCAGGCCTCGTGGAAGCAAGGGGCCTTTGTGCCGCTGTAGAGCCAAGGAGACCACTGTGCTATTGCTGGGCCTCAGGGGAACAAAATGGTGATGCTGCAGGGCCCCAAGGCTGCAAAGAGCGTGGAACAGGTGTGGTTGGCTTGGCCTCCTGGGGGCCACCTGCCTGCTCCAGCTGAGCTTGGCATGTTGAGGGGTGCTTCTCCTCTGGCCCTGAAACGCTGGAGTTCCTTGCTTTCCTTTCTGTGCGAAAGCACTGTCCTTCTCCTCCAGGGACCCATGGCTGAAATTAGGATTCTACCTCCAAATTGGATTCTGTCCGAGGATTGTTCCCATGTGAAACCTGCCAGGACAGACAGCTCACGCTGGCCTTGGCCTCTTAGGGGCCACCTCGCATCTGCCTTCAAAACACGCGGGGGCTGTGCTTCTCTTCCCATGGAAAAAACCATCTTTCAAGTCCAGCCATCCATGGCCAAAATTGGGAATCCACCTCTGAAATTCCATATCTCCAAGGAATAGCTCCCCGACAAAAGCTGCCAGGAATGTCCAGCTTCCCTTGGCTTCCTGAGGGCCAGCTCTCATCTGCCTTTGAAACACTGGGCCTCCTCACTTTGCTGCCAATGGAAAAGAACTGTCCTTCTGGGCCAGATGTCCACGGACAAAACTGGGATTTGGCCCCCCAAATTGCATCTAGCCAAGGATTGCTCCAAGACAAAAGCTGCCAAGACAAACAGGTCTGGCTGGCCTTGGCCTCCTTGAGGCACCACTAATCAGCCTTTGAAACACTGGGGCTCTGCCCTTTCCTTCCTGGGGAGAAGAAGTGTCATTCCCGTCCAGGCACCCACAGCTGAAATGGAATTCCACCTCCAAAACTCCCCGTATGTCCAAGGGTTGCTTTCAGACAGAAGCTGCAAGGACAGACACGTCTGCCTTGCCTTGGCCTCTGGTGGCTGCCTCTCATCTGCCTTCAAAACACTGGGGTTCTGTGGTTTCCTTCCTGTAGAAAAGAACCGACCTTCTTGTCCAGGTGCCCGTGGCCTCGAGCACATGATCACTACAGAGGGACAAAGGAGCTCTGTGCTCAGTGGAGTGGAGACTGAGGACAGTGGAGGAGAGTCCTGGGTGGGCTTGAAGGGTGGTTTCAGACATGGTGGATCCTTTCTAGCTAGTAGAGACCAGCTGGCAAAAGAAAGAATTAATGCCAAGGGCAGCTGGGCAGGTCCAGGCTGGACACAAGGAGAAAGGAATTTCTCTCCCAGGGCAGTGCAGTGGTGCAACGTGTCCCCCAGAAGGAGTCTGGAGCAGCCCAAGGCTTTGTGTGCCAAGGCAGAGGCAGGCAGGACGCAGAGCCATCAGCAAAGGAAGGGGCCCATTGTTACACAGCAGGGCCGCAGAACCAAGGAGATCATTGTGACACTGCACAACCTCATGCAATCAAGGCGTCCGTGTTACGCTACTGAACCTCACGGAGCCAAGGGTCCATTGTGACACTGCAGAGCCAAGGAGACTGTTGCTGACAGTACCAAAGTTCATGGAACCAAAAGTCCATTGTGACATTGTGGCGCCTCACGGAACCGTGGAGAGCATTATGACACTTTGTTACTATCTGATTTACACCCAGAAGGGCAAAGAAAAGGAAATCTCTGAGTATAAAAAGGAAAGAACTTTGAAGGTTCAAAATATTCCCAAAGACCAGATTAAAACCAAACGAGATTAAATGTTGGTGCCAAACAAATGGGTATCTCTTTATCTAATGGTAAGAGAGGCAAAGAGAAAGAAGGAGAAAAGTAGAGAAAAGTTAGAAAAGACAAGGTTACTCTAACAAGCACTGCATAAGTCACCACCACACTGTGCTACCTTTGTTGCTGCTGAGACAGGGTGGGGGAAGTGGAGAAGTTTTTGCCTTTTTTCCCCTGCTGTTTGAAGCGTCTTATCTGCCTCTTCTGAAGTCTAGAGCAGTTTGGCTGGAAAGCGGCGGCCCATCCTCCGAGATGCAGGCTCGATGCTTGCAGCTGAACCTGGGTCCGCCTGGGACGAAGGAGCAGGGCTAGGGGTTGCACAACTCCCTCGGGATTTCAGTCCAGGGGTGAAGGATTGGGGGGTGCTCCCCAGGCGGGCGGCGTCGGCTCCCGGAGGCCTCAGGGTGCCTCACGGCAGGCGATGGTGGTGGTGGGGGGAAAGGCAAAGGGCGGGGATTCTACCTTTTGCTTTTGCCTCCACATTTTGCACCAGTTTTGCCTTCCTTTTTATGGGCCTCAAGGCGGGCTATGCACGGCCCGTACGGCACGTAGTTTCCAGGCGTTCAAAAGTGATTATGATAAGCAGCCATCATGACGAAGCACTTTTGAAGCCTTTCAGGTGTTGAGCAGTGATAATGGCGAAGTGTTTTTTGGCGCCTTTCTCTTAGTATTAGGCTCTTGCACACTTCAGAAGCAAGGGGCCATTGTGACACAGCAGGGCCTTGTATAAGCAAGGGGTCATTGTAGCACGGCAGGGCCTCGTGGAATCAAGGGGATCGTAGTGACACTGTGGGGCTCCAGGAGGCCACGGGGCCATTCTGACTGTGTGCAAGCAAGGATACCGTTGTTACGCTACGGGGCATCATGGAACCAAGGAGGCCATTGTGAAGCAGCTGGGCAACCCGCTGAGACTATTATGACACTTCAAGGCCTTGTGACACTGAAGGGCCATGGTGGAACTGCAGGGCCTCGTGGAACCAGTGAGACCATTGTGACATCACAGGGCCTCATGGGAGCCAGGGGCCATTGTGACACAGCCAGGCCTGACAGAAGCAAGGGGCCATTGTGACACTGCAAGGTCTCACGGAAGCAAAGGGCCAGTGTGCCACAGCCAGGCCTTGTGGAACCAAGGGGCCATTGTGATCCTGGGGAGCCCAATAGAACCAAGGAGCCATTGTGACCCTGCAGCACCTTACGGAATCATGGAGACCCTTGTGACCCTCTGTGACCTCATGGAACCAGTGGGCCATTGTGTTATTCTGCAGCCCCATGGAACCAAGGAAACCATAGTGACACAGCCAGGCCTCGTGGAAGCAAGGGGCCTTTGTGCCGCTGTAGAGCCAAGGAGACCACTGTGCTATTGCTGGGCCTCAGGGGAACAAAATGGTGATGCTGCAGGGCCCCAAGGCTGCAAAGAGCGTGGAACAGGTGTGGTTGGCTTGGCCTCCTGGGGGCCACCTGCCTGCTCCAGCTGAGCTTGGCATGTTGAGGGGTGCTTCTCCTCTGGCCCTGAAACGCTGGAGTTCCTTGCTTTCCTTTCTGTGCGAAAGCACTGTCCTTCTCCTCCAGGGACCCATGGCTGAAATTAGGATTCTACCTCCAAATTGGATTCTGTCCGAGGATTGTTCCCATGTGAAACCTGCCAGGACAGACAGCTCACGCTGGCCTTGGCCTCTTAGGGGCCACCTCGCATCTGCCTTCAAAACACGCGGGGGCTGTGCTTCTCTTCCCATGGAAAAAACCATCTTTCAAGTCCAGCCATCCATGGCCAAAATTGGGAATCCACCTCTGAAATTCCATATCTCCAAGGAATAGCTCCCCGACAAAAGCTGCCAGGAATGTCCAGCTTCCCTTGGCTTCCTGAGGGCCAGCTCTCATCTGCCTTTGAAACACTGGGCCTCCTCACTTTGCTGCCAATGGAAAAGAACTGTCCTTCTGGGCCAGATGTCCACGGACAAAACTGGGATTTGGCCCCCCAAATTGCATCTAGCCAAGGATTGCTCCAAGACAAAAGCTGCCAAGACAAACAGGTCTGGCTGGCCTTGGCCTCCTTGAGGCACCACTAATCAGCCTTTGAAACACTGGGGCTCTGCCCTTTCCTTCCTGGGGAGAAGAAGTGTCATTCCCGTCCAGGCACCCACAGCTGAAATGGAATTCCACCTCCAAAACTCCCCGTATGTCCAAGGGTTGCTTTCAGACAGAAGCTGCAAGGACAGACACGTCTGCCTTGCCTTGGCCTCTGGTGGCTGCCTCTCATCTGCCTTCAAAACACTGGGGTTCTGTGGTTTCCTTCCTGTAGAAAAGAACCGACCTTCTTGTCCAGGTGCCCGTGGCCTCGAGCACATGATCACTACAGAGGGACAAAGGAGCTCTGTGCTCAGTGGAGTGGAGACTGAGGACAGTGGAGGAGAGTCCTGGGTGGGCTTGAAGGGTGGTTTCAGACATGGTGGATCCTTTCTAGCTAGTAGAGACCAGCTGGCAAAAGAAAGAATTAATGCCAAGGGCAGCTGGGCAGGTCCAGGCTGGACACAAGGAGAAAGGAATTTCTCTCCCAGGGCAGTGCAGTGGTGCAACGTGTCCCCCAGAAGGAGTCTGGAGCAGCCCAAGGCTTTGTGTGCCAAGGCAGAGGCAGGCAGGACGCAGAGCCATCAGCAAAGGAAGGGGCCCATTGTTACACAGCAGGGCCGCAGAACCAAGGAGATCATTGTGACACTGCACAACCTCATGCAATCAAGGCGTCCGTGTTACGCTACTGAACCTCACGGAGCCAAGGGTCCATTGTGACACTGCGGAGCCAAGGAGACTGTTGCTGACAGTACCAAAGTTCATGGAACCAAAAGTCCATTGTGACATTGTGGCGCCTCACGGAACCGTGGAGAGCATTATGACACTTTGTTACTATCTGATTTACACCCAGAAGGGCAAAGAAAAGGAAATCTCTGAGTATAAAAAGGAAAGAACTTTGAAGGTTCAAAATATTCCCAAAGACCAGATTAAAACCAAACGAGATTAAATGTTGGTGCCAAACAAATGGGTATCTCTTTATCTAATGGTAAGAGAGGCAAAGAGAAAGAAGGAGAAAAGTAGAGAAAAGTTAGAAAAGACAAGGTTACTCTAACAAGCACTGCATAAGTCACCACCACACTGTGCTACCTTTGTTGCTGCTGAGACAGGGTGGGGGAAGTGGAGAAGTTTTTGCCTTTTTTCCCCTGCTGTTTGAAGCGTCTTATCTGCCTCTTCTGAAGTCTAGAGCAGTTTGGCTGGAAAGCGGCGGCCCATCCTCCGAGATGCAGGCTCGATGCTTGCAGCTGAACCTGGCTCCGCCTGGGACGAAGGAGCAGGGCTAGGGGTTGCACAACTCCCTCGGGATTTCAGTCCAGGGGTGAAGGATTGGGGGGTGCTCCCCAGGCGGGCGGCGTCGGCTCCCGGAGGCCTCAGGGTGCCTCACGGCAGGCGATGGTGGTGGTGGGGGGAAAGGCAAAGGGCGGGGATTCTACCTTTTGCTTTTGCCTCCACATTTTGCACCAGTTTTGCCTTCCTTTTTATGGGCCTCAAGGCGGGCTATGCACGGCCCGTACGGCACGTAGTTTCCAGGCGTTCAAAAGTGATTATGATAAGCAGCCATCATGACGAAGCACTTTTGAAGCCTTTCAGGTGTTGAGCAGTGATAATGGCGAAGCGTTTTTTGGCGCCTTTCTCTTAGTATTAGGCTCTTGCACACTTCAGAAGCAAGGGGCCATTGTGACACAGCAGGGCCTTGTATAAGCAAGGGGTCATTGTAGCACGGCAGGGCCTCGTGGAATCAAGGGGATCGTAGTGACACTGTGGGGCTCCAGGAGGCCACGGGGCCATTCTGACTGTGTGGAAGCAAGGATACCGTTGTTACGCTACGGGGCATCATGGAACCAAGGAGGCCATTGTGAAGCAGCTGGGCAACCCGCTGAGACTATTATGACACTTCAAGGCCTTGTGACACTGAAGGGCCATGGTGGAACTGCAGGGCCTCGTGGAACCAGTGAGACCATTGTGACATCACAGGGCCTCATGGGAGCCAGGGGCCATTGTGACACAGCCAGGCCTGACAGAAGCAAGGGGCCATTGTGACACTGCAAGGTCTCACGGAAGCAAAGGGCCAGTGTGCCACAGCCAGGCCTTGTGGAACCAAGGGGCCATTGTGATCCTGGGGAGCCCAATAGAACCAAGGAGCCATTGTGACCCTGCAGCACCTTACGGAATCATGGAGACCCTTGTGACCCTCTGTGACCTCATGGAACCAGTGGGCCATTGTGTTATTCTGCAGCCCCATGGAACCAAGGAAACCATAGTGACACAGCCAGGCCTCGTGGAAGCAAGGGGCCTTTGTGCCGCTGTAGAGCCAAGGAGACCACTGTGCTATTGCTGGGCCTCAGGGGAACAAAATGGTGATGCTGCAGGGCCCCAAGGCTGCAAAGAGTGTGGAACAGGTGTGGTTGGCTTGGCCTCCTGGGGGCCACCTGCCTGCTCCAGCTGAGCTTGGCATGTTGAGGGGTGCTTCTCCTCTGGCCCTGAAACGCTGGAGTTCCTTGCTTTCCTTTCTGTGCGAAAGCACTGTCCTTCTCCTCCAGGGACCCATGGCTGAAATTAGGATTCTACCTCCAAATTGGATTCTGTCCGAGGATTGTTCCCATGTGAAACCTGCCAGGACAGACAGCTCAGGCTGGCCTTGGCCTCTTAGGGGCCACCTCGCATCTGCCTTCAAAACACGCGGGGGCTGTGCTTCTCTTCCCATGGAAAAAACCATCTTTCAAGTCCAGCCATCCATGGCCAAAATTGGGAATCCACCTCTGAAATTCCATATCTCCAAGGAATAGCTCCCCGACAAAAGCTGCCAGGAATGTCCAGCTTCCCTTGGCTTCCTGAGGGCCAGCTCTCATCTGCCTTTGAAACACTGGGCCTCCTCACTTTGCTGCCAATGGAAAAGAACTGTCCTTCTGGGCCAGATGTCCACGGACAAAACTGGGATTTGGCCTCCCAAATTGCATCTAGCCAAGGATTGCTCCAAGACAAAAGCTGCCAAGACAAACAGGTCTGGCTGGCCTTGGCCTCCTTGAGGCACCACTAATCAGCCTTTGAAACACTGGGGCTCTGCCCTTTCCTTCCTGGGGAGAAGAAGTGTCATTCCCGTCCAGGCACCCACAGCTGAAATGGAATTCCACCTCCAAAACTCCCCGTATGTCCAAGGGTTGCTTTCAGACAGAAGCTGCAAGGACAGACACGTCTGCCTTGCCTTGGCCTCTGGTGGCTGCCTCTCATCTGCCTTCAAAACACTGGGGTTCTGTGGTTTCCTTCCTGTAGAAAAGAACCGACCTTCTTGTCCAGGTGCCCGTGGCCTCGAGCACATGATCACTACAGAGGGACAAAGGAGCTCTGTGCTCAGTGGAGTGGAGACTGAGGACAGTGGAGGAGAGTCCTGGGTGGGCTTGAAGGGTGGTTTCAGACATGGTGGATCCTTTCTAGCTAGTAGAGACCAGCTGGCAAAAGAAAGAATTAATGCCAAGGGCAGCTGGGCAGGTCCAGGCTGGACACAAGGAGAAAGGAATTTCTCTCCCAGGGCAGTGCAGTGGTGCAACGTGTCCCCCAGAAGGAGTCTGGAGCAGCCCAAGGCTTTGTGTGCCAAGGCAGAGGCAGGCAGGACGCAGAGCCATCAGCAAAGGAAGGGGCCCATTGTTACACAGCAGGGCCGCAGAACCAAGGAGATCATTGTGACACTGCACAACCTCATGCAATCAAGGCGTCCGTGTTACGCTACTGAACCTCACGGAGCCAAGGGTCCATTGTGACACTGCGGAGCCAAGGAGACTGTTGCTGACAGTACCAAAGTTCATGGAACCAAAAGTCCATTGTGACATTGTGGCGCCTCACGGAACCGTGGAGAGCATTATGACACTTTGTTACTATCTGATTTACACCCAGAAGGGCAAAGAAAAGGAAATCTCTGAGTATAAAAAGGAAAGAACTTTGAAGGTTCAAAATATTCCCAAAGACCAGATTAAAACCAAACGAGATTAAATGTTGGTGCCAAACAAATGGGTATCTCTTTATCTAATGGTAAGAGAGGCAAAGAGAAAGAAGGAGAAAAGTAGAGAAAAGTTAGAAAAGACAAGGTTACTCTAACAAGCACTGGATAAGTCACCACCACACTGTGCTACCTTTGTTGCTGCTGAGACAGGGTGGGGGAAGTGGAGAAGTTTTTGCCTTTTTTCCCCTGCTGTTTGAAGCGTCTTATCTGCCTCTTCTGAAGTCTAGAGCAGTTTGGCTGGAAAGCGGCGGCCCATCCTCCGAGATGCAGGCTCGATGCTTGCAGCTGAACCTGGGTCCGCCTGGGACGAAGGAGCAGGGCTAGGGGTTGCACAACTCCCTCGGGATTTCAGTCCAGGGGTGAAGGATTGGGGGGTGCTCCCCAGGCGGGCGGCGTCGGCTCCCGGAGGCCTCAGGGTGCCTCACGGCAGGCGATGGTGGTGGTGGGGGGAAAGGCAAAGGGCGGGGATTCTACCTTTTGCTTTTGCCTCCACATTTTGCACCAGTTTTGCCTTCCTTTTTATGGGCCTCAAGGCGGGCTATGCACGGCCCGTACGGCACGTAGTTTCCAGGCGTTCAAAAGTGATTATGATAAGCAGCCATCATGACGAAGCACTTTTGAAGCCTTTCAGGTGTTGAGCAGTGATAATGGCGAAGCGTTTTTTGGCGCCTTTCTCTTAGTATTAGGCTCTTGCACACTTCAGAAGCAAGGGGCCATTGTGACACAGCAGGGCCTTGTATAAGCAAGGGGTCATTGTAGCACGGCAGGGCCTCGTGGAATCAAGGGGATCGTAGTGACACTGTGGGGCTCCAGGAGGCCACGGGGCCATTCTGACTGTGTGGAAGCAAGGATACCGTTGTTACGCTACGGGGCATCATGGAACCAAGGAGGCCATTGTGAAGCAGCTGGGCAACCCGCTGAGACTATTATGACACTTCAAGGCCTTGTGACACTGAAGGGCCATGGTGGAACTGCAGGGCCTCGTGGAACCAGTGAGACCATTGTGACATCACAGGGCCTCATGGGAGCCAGGGGCCATTGTGACACAGCCAGGCCTGACAGAAGCAAGGGGCCATTGTGACACTGCAAGGTCTCACGGAAGCAAAGGGCCAGTGTGCCACAGCCAGGCCTTGTGGAACCAAGGGGCCATTGTGATCCTGGGGAGCCCAATAGAACCAAGGAGCCATTGTGACCCTGCAGCACCTTACGGAATCATGGAGACCCTTGTGACCCTCTGTGACCTCATGGAACCAGTGGGCCATTGTGTTATTCTGCAGCCCCATGGAACCAAGGAAACCATAGTGACACAGCCAGGCCTCGTGGAAGCAAGGGGCCTTTGTGCCGCTGTAGAGCCAAGGAGACCACTGTGCTATTGCTGGGCCTCAGGGGAACAAAATGGTGATGCTGCAGGGCCCCAAGGCTGCAAAGAGCGTGGAACAGGTGTGGTTGGCTTGGCCTCCTGGGGGCCACCTGCCTGCTCCAGCTGAGCTTGGCATGTTGAGGGGTGCTTCTCCTCTGGCCCTGAAACGCTGGAGTTCCTTGCTTTCCTTTCTGTGCGAAAGCACTGTCCTTCTCCTCCAGGGACCCATGGCTGAAATTAGGATTCTACCTCCAAATTGGATTCTGTCCGAGGATTGTTCCCATGTGAAACCTGCCAGGACAGACAGCTCACGCTGGCCTTGGCCTCTTAGGGGCCACCTCGCATCTGCCTTCAAAACAGGCGGGGGCTGTGCTTCTCTTCCCATGGAAAAAACCATCTTTCAAGTCCAGCCATCCATGGCCAAAATTGGGAATCCACCTCTGAAATTCCATATCTCCAAGGAATAGCTCCCCGACAAAAGCTGCCAGGAATGTCCAGCTTCCCTTGGCTTCCTGAGGGCCAGCTCTCATCTGCCTTTGAAACACTGGGCCTCCTCACTTTGCTGCCAATGGAAAAGAACTGTCCTTCTGGGCCAGATGTCCACGGACAAAACTGGGATTTGGCCCCCCAAATTGCATCTAGCCAAGGATTGCTCCAAGACAAAAGCTGCCAAGACAAACAGGTCTGGCTGGCCTTGGCCTCCTTGAGGCACCACTAATCAGCCTTTGAAACACTGGGGCTCTGCCCTTTCCTTCCTGGGGAGAAGAAGTGTCATTCCCGTCCAGGCACCCACAGCTGAAATGGAATTCCACCTCCAAAACTCCCCGTATGTCCAAGGGTTGCTTTCAGACAGAAGCTGCAAGGACAGACACGTCTGCCTTGCCTTGGCCTCTGGTGGCTGCCTCTCATCTGCCTTCAAAACACTGGGGTTCTGTGGTTTCCTTCCTGTAGAAAAGAACCGACCTTCTTGTCCAGGTGCCCGTGGCCTCGAGCACATGATCACTACAGAGGGACAAAGGAGCTCTGTGCTCAGTGGAGTGGAGACTGAGGACAGTGGAGGAGAGTCCTGGGTGGGCTTGAAGGGTGGTTTCAGACATGGTGGATCCTTTCTAGCTAGTAGAGACCAGCTGGCAAAAGAAAGAATTAATGCCAAGGGCAGCTGGGCAGGTCCAGGCTGGACACAAGGAGAAAGGAATTTCTCTCCCAGGGCAGTGCAGTGGTGCAACGTGTCCCCCAGAAGGAGTCTGGAGCAGCCCAAGGCTTTGTGTGCCAAGGCAGAGGCAGGCAGGACGCAGAGCCATCAGCAAAGGAAGGGGCCCATTGTTACACAGCAGGGCCGCAGAACCAAGGAGATCATTGTGACACTGCACAACCTCATGCAATCAAGGCGTCCGTGTTACGCTACTGAACCTCACGGAGCCAAGGGTCCATTGTGACACTGCGGAGCCAAGGAGACTGTTGCTGACAGTACCAAAGTTCATGGAACCAAAAGTCCATTGTGACATTGTGGCGCCTCACGGAACCGTGGAGAGCATTATGACACTTTGTTACTATCTGATTTACACCCAGAAGGGCAAAGAAAAGGAAATCTCTGAGTATAAAAAGGAAAGAACTTTGAAGGTTCAAAATATTCCCAAAGACCAGATTAAAACCAAACGAGATTAAATGTTGGTGCCAAACAAATGGGTATCTCTTTATCTAATGGTAAGAGAGGCAAAGAGAAAGAAGGAGAAAAGTAGAGAAAAGTTAGAAAAGACAAGGTTACTCTAACAAGCACTGCATAAGTCACCACCACACTGTGCTACCTTTGTTGCTGCTGAGACAGGGTGGGGGAAGTGGAGAAGTTTTTGCCTTTTTTCCCCTGCTGTTTGAAGCGTCTTATCTGCCTCTTCTGAAGTCTAGAGCAGTTTGGCTGGAAAGCGGCGGCCCATCCTCCGAGATGCAGGCTCGATGCTTGCAGCTGAACCTGGGTCCGCCTGGGACGAAGGAGCAGGGCTAGGGGTTGCACAACTCCCTCGGGATTTCAGTCCAGGGGTGAAGGATTGGGGGGTGCTCCCCAGGCGGGCGGCGTCGGCTCCCGGAGGCCTCAGGGTGCCTCACGGCAGGCGATGGTGGTGGTGGGGGGAAAGGCAAAGGGCGGGGATTCTACCTTTTGCTTTTGCCTCCACATTTTGCACCAGTTTTGCCTTCCTTTTTATGGGCCTCAAGGCGGGCTATGCACGGCCCGTACGGCACGTAGTTTCCAGGCGTTCAAAAGTGATTATGATAAGCAGCCATCATGACGAAGCACTTTTGAAGCCTTTCAGGTGTTGAGCAGTGATAATGGCGAAGTGTTTTTTGGCGCCTTTCTCTTAGTATTAGGCTCTTGCACACTTCAGAAGCAAGGGGCCATTGTGACACAGCAGGGCCTTGTATAAGCAAGGGGTCATTGTAGCACGGCAGGGCCTCGTGGAATCAAGGGGATCGTAGTGACACTGTGGGGCTCCAGGAGGCCACGGGGCCATTCTGACTGTGTGCAAGCAAGGATACCGTTGTTACGCTACGGGGCATCATGGAACCAAGGAGGCCATTGTGAAGCAGCTGGGCAACCCGCTGAGACTATTATGACACTTCAAGGCCTTGTGACACTGAAGGGCCATGGTGGAACTGCAGGGCCTCGTGGAACCAGTGAGACCATTGTGACATCACAGGGCCTCATGGGAGCCAGGGGCCATTGTGACACAGCCAGGCCTGACAGAAGCAAGGGGCCATTGTGACACTGCAAGGTCTCACGGAAGCAAAGGGCCAGTGTGCCACAGCCAGGCCTTGTGGAACCAAGGGGCCATTGTGATCCTGGGGAGCCCAATAGAACCAAGGAGCCATTGTGACCCTGCAGCACCTTACGGAATCATGGAGACCCTTGTGACCCTCTGTGACCTCATGGAACCAGTGGGCCATTGTGTTATTCTGCAGCCCCATGGAACCAAGGAAACCATAGTGACACAGCCAGGCCTCGTGGAAGCAAGGGGCCTTTGTGCCGCTGTAGAGCCAAGGAGACCACTGTGCTATTGCTGGGCCTCAGGGGAACAAAATGGTGATGCTGCAGGGCCCCAAGGCTGCAAAGAGCGTGGAACAGGTGTGGTTGGCTTGGCCTCCTGGGGGCCACCTGCCTGCTCCAGCTGAGCTTGGCATGTTGAGGGGTGCTTCTCCTCTGGCCCTGAAACGCTGGAGTTCCTTGCTTTCCTTTCTGTGCGAAAGCACTGTCCTTCTCCTCCAGGGACCCATGGCTGAAATTAGGATTCTACCTCCAAATTGGATTCTGTCCGAGGATTGTTCCCATGTGAAACCTGCCAGGACAGACAGCTCACGCTGGCCTTGGCCTCTTAGGGGCCACCTCGCATCTGCCTTCAAAACACGCGGGGGCTGTGCTTCTCTTCCCATGGAAAAAACCATCTTTCAAGTCCAGCCATCCATGGCCAAAATTGGGAATCCACCTCTGAAATTCCATATCTCCAAGGAATAGCTCCCCGACAAAAGCTGCCAGGAATGTCCAGCTTCCCTTGGCTTCCTGAGGGCCAGCTCTCATCTGCCTTTGAAACACTGGGCCTCCTCACTTTGCTGCCAATGGAAAAGAACTGTCCTTCTGGGCCAGATGTCCACGGACAAAACTGGGATTTGGCCCCCCAAATTGCATCTAGCCAAGGATTGCTCCAAGACAAAAGCTGCCAAGACAAACAGGTCTGGCTGGCCTTGGCCTCCTTGAGGCACCACTAATCAGCCTTTGAAACACTGGGGCTCTGCCCTTTCCTTCCTGGGGAGAAGAAGTGTCATTCCCGTCCAGGCACCCACAGCTGAAATGGAATTCCACCTCCAAAACTCCCCGTATGTCCAAGGGTTGCTTTCAGACAGAAGCTGCAAGGACAGACACGTCTGCCTTGCCTTGGCCTCTGGTGGCTGCCTCTCATCTGCCTTCAAAACACTGGGGTTCTGTGGTTTCCTTCCTGTAGAAAAGAACCGACCTTCTTGTCCAGGTGCCCGTGGCCTCGAGCACATGATCACTACAGAGGGACAAAGGAGCTCTGTGCTCAGTGGAGTGGAGACTGAGGACAGTGGAGGAGAGTCCTGGGTGGGCTTGAAGGGTGGTTTCAGACATGGTGGATCCTTTCTAGCTAGTAGAGACCAGCTGGCAAAAGAAAGAATTAATGCCAAGGGCAGCTGGGCAGGTCCAGGCTGGACACAAGGAGAAAGGAATTTCTCTCCCAGGGCAGTGCAGTGGTGCAACGTGTCCCCCAGAAGGAGTCTGGAGCAGCCCAAGGCTTTGTGTGCCAAGGCAGAGGCAGGCAGGACGCAGAGCCATCAGCAAAGGAAGGGGCCCATTGTTACACAGCAGGGCCGCAGAACCAAGGAGATCATTGTGACACTGCACAACCTCATGCAATCAAGGCGTCCGTGTTACGCTACTGAACCTCACGGAGCCAAGGGTCCATTGTGACACTGCGGAGCCAAGGAGACTGTTGCTGACAGTACCAAAGTTCATGGAACCAAAAGTCCATTGTGACATTGTGGCGCCTCACGGAACCGTGGAGAGCATTATGACACTTTGTTACTATCTGATTTACACCCAGAAGGGCAAAGAAAAGGAAATCTCTGAGTATAAAAAGGAAAGAACTTTGAAGGTTCAAAATATTCCCAAAGACCAGATTAAAACCAAACGAGATTAAATGTTGGTGCCAAACAAATGGGTATCTCTTTATCTAATGGTAAGAGAGGCAAAGAGAAAGAAGGAGAAAAGTAGAGAAAAGTTAGAAAAGACAAGGTTACTCTAACAAGCACTGCATAAGTCACCACCACACTGTGCTACCTTTGTTGCTGCTGAGACAGGGTGGGGGAAGTGGAGAAGTTTTTGCCTTTTTTCCCCTGCTGTTTGAAGCGTCTTATCTGCCTCTTCTGAAGTCTAGAGCAGTTTGGCTGGAAAGCGGCGGCCCATCCTCCGAGATGCAGGCTCGATGCTTGCAGCTGAACCTGGGTCCGCCTGGGACGAAGGAGCAGGGCTAGGGGTTGCACAACTCCCTCGGGATTTCAGTCCAGGGGTGAAGGATTGGGGGGTGCTCCCCAGGCGGGCGGCGTCGGCTCCCGGAGGCCTCAGGGTGCCTCACGGCAGGCGATGGTGGTGGTGGGGGGAAAGGCAAAGGGCGGGGATTCTACCTTTTGCTTTTGCCTCCACATTTTGCACCAGTTTTGCCTTCCTTTTTATGGGCCTCAAGGCGGGCTATGCACGGCCCGTACGGCACGTAGTTTCCAGGCGTTCAAAAGTGATTATGATAAGCAGCCATCATGACGAAGCACTTTTGAAGCCTTTCAGGTGTTGAGCAGTGATAATGGCGAAGCGTTTTTTGGCGCCTTTCTCTTAGTATTAGGCTCTTGCACACTTCAGAAGCAAGGGGCCATTGTGACACAGCAGGGCCTTGTATAAGCAAGGGGTCATTGTAGCACGGCAGGGCCTCGTGGAATCAAGGGGATCGTAGTGACACTGTGGGGCTCCAGGAGGCCACGGGGCCATTCTGACTGTGTGGAAGCAAGGATACCGTTGTTACGCTACGGGGCATCATGGAACCAAGGAGGCCATTGTGAAGCAGCTGGGCAACCCGCTGAGACTATTATGACACTTCAAGGCCTTGTGACACTGAAGGGCCATGGTGGAACTGCAGGGCCTCGTGGAACCAGTGAGACCATTGTGACATCACAGGGCCTCATGGGAGCCAGGGGCCATTGTGACACAGCCAGGCCTGACAGAAGCAAGGGGCCATTGTGACACTGCAAGGTCTCACGGAAGCAAAGGGCCAGTGTGCCACAGCCAGGCCTTGTGGAACCAAGGGGCCATTGTGATCCTGGGGAGCCCAATAGAACCAAGGAGCCATTGTGACCCTGCAGCACCTTACGGAATCATGGAGACCCTTGTGACCGTCTGTGACCTCATGGAACCAGTGGGCCATTGTGTTATTCTGCAGCCCCATGGAACCAAGGAAACCATTGTGACACAGCCAGGCCTCGTGGAAGCAAGGGGCCTTTGTGCCGCTGTAGAGCCAAGGAGACCACTGTGCTATTGCTGGGCCTCAGGGGAACAAAATGGTGATGCTGCAGGGCCCCAAGGCTGCAAAGAGCGTGGAACAGGTGTGGTTGGCTTGGCCTCCTGGGGGCCACCTGCCTGCTCCAGCTGAGCTTGGCATGTTGAGGGGTGCTTCTCCTCTGGCCCTGAAACGCTGGAGTTCCTTGCTTTCCTTTCTGTGCGAAAGCACTGTCCTTCTCCTCCAGGGACCCATGGCTGAAATTAGGATTCTACCTCCAAATTGGATTCTGTCCGAGGATTGTTCCCATGTGAAACCTGCCAGGACAGACAGCTCAGGCTGGCCTTGGCCTCTTAGGGGCCACCTCGCATCTGCCTTCAAAACACGCGGGGGCTGTGCTTCTCTTCCCATGGAAAAAACCATCTTTCAAGTCCAGCCATCCATGGCCAAAATTGGGAATCCACCTCTGAAATTCCATATCTCCAAGGAATAGCTCCCCGACAAAAGCTGCCAGGAATGTCCAGCTTCCCTTGGCTTCCTGAGGGCCAGCTCTCATCTGCCTTTGAAACACTGGGCCTCCTCACTTTGCTGCCAATGGAAAAGAACTGTCCTTCTGGGCCAGATGTCCACGGACAAAACTGGGATTTGGCCTCCCAAATTGCATCTAGCCAAGGATTGCTCCAAGACAAAAGCTGCCAAGACAAACAGGTCTGGCTGGCCTTGGCCTCCTTGAGGCACCACTAATCAGCCTTTGAAACACTGGGGCTCTGCCCTTTCCTTCCTGGGGAGAAGAAGTGTCATTCCCGTCCAGGCACCCACAGCTGAAATGGAATTCCACCTCCAAAACTCCCCGTATGTCCAAGGGTTGCTTTCAGACAGAAGCTGCAAGGACAGACAGGTCTGCCTTGCCTTGGCCTCTGGTGGCTGCCTCTCATCTGCCTTCAAAACACTGGGGTTCTGTGGTTTCCTTCCTGTAGAAAAGAACCGACCTTCTTGTCCAGGTGCCCGTGGCCTCGAGCACATGATCACTACAGAGGGACAAAGGAGCTCTGTGCTCAGTGGAGTGGAGACTGAGGACAGTGGAGGAGAGTCCTGGGTGGGCTTGAAGGGTGGTTTCAGACATGGTGGATCCTTTCTAGCTAGTAGAGACCAGCTGGCAAAAGAAAGAATTAATGCCAAGGGCAGCTGGGCAGGTCCAGGCTGGACACAAGGAGAAAGGAATTTCTCTCCCAGGGCAGTGCAGTGGTGCAACGTGTCCCCCAGAAGGAGTCTGGAGCAGCCCAAGGCTTTGTGTGCCAAGGCAGAGGCAGGCAGGACGCAGAGCCATCAGCAAAGGAAGGGGCCCATTGTTACACAGCAGGGCCGCAGAACCAAGGAGATCATTGTGACACTGCACAACCTCATGCAATCAAGGCGTCCGTGTTACGCTACTGAACCTCACGGAGCCAAGGGTCCATTGTGACACTGCGGAGCCAAGGAGACTGTTGCTGACAGTACCAAAGTTCATGGAACCAAAAGTCCATTGTGACATTGTGGCGCCTCACGGAACCGTGGAGAGCATTATGACACTTTGTTACTATCTGATTTACACCCAGAAGGGCAAAGAAAAGGAAATCTCTGAGTATAAAAAGGAAAGAACTTTGAAGGTTCAAAATATTCCCAAAGACCAGATTAAAACCAAACGAGATTAAATGTTGGTGCCAAACAAATGGGTATCTCTTTATCTAATGGTAAGAGAGGCAAAGAGAAAGAAGGAGAAAAGTAGAGAAAAGTTAGAAAAGACAAGGTTACTCTAACAAGCACTGCATAAGTCACCACCACACTGTGCTACCTTTGTTGCTGCTGAGACAGGGTGGGGGAAGTGGAGAAGTTTTTGCCTTTTTTCCCCTGCTGTTTGAAGCGTCTTATCTGCCTCTTCTGAAGTCTAGAGCAGTTTGGCTGGAAAGCGGCGGCCCATCCTCCGAGATGCAGGCTCGATGCTTGCAGCTGAACCTGGGTCCGCCTGGGACGAAGGAGCAGGGCTAGGGGTTGCACAACTCCCTCGGGATTTCAGTCCAGGGGTGAAGGATTGGGGGGTGCTCCCCAGGCGGGCGGCGTCGGCTCCCGGAGGCCTCAGGGTGCCTCACGGCAGGCGATGGTGGTGGTGGGGGGAAAGGCAAAGGGCGGGGATTCTACCTTTTGCTTTTGCCTCCACATTTTGCACCAGTTTTGCCTTCCTTTTTATGGGCCTCAAGGCGGGCTATGCACGGCCCGTACGGCACGTAGTTTCCAGGCGTTCAAAAGTGATTATGATAAGCAGCCATCATGACGAAGCACTTTTGAAGCCTTTCAGGTGTTGAGCAGTGATAATGGCGAAGCGTTTTTTGGCGCCTTTCTCTTAGTATTAGGCTCTTGCACACTTCAGAAGCAAGGGGCCATTGTGACACAGCAGGGCCTTGTATAAGCAAGGGGTCATTGTAGCACGGCAGGGCCTCGTGGAATCAAGGGGATCGTAGTGACACTGTGGGGCTCCAGGAGGCCACGGGGCCATTCTGACTGTGTGCAAGCAAGGATACCGTTGTTACGCTACGGGGCATCATGGAACCAAGGAGGCCATTGTGAAGCAGCTGGGCAACCCGCTGAGACTATTATGACACTTCAAGGCCTTGTGACACTGAAGGGCCATGGTGGAACTGCAGGGCCTCGTGGAACCAGTGAGACCATTGTGACATCACAGGGCCTCATGGGAGCCAGGGGCCATTGTGACACAGCCAGGCCTGACAGAAGCAAGGGGCCATTGTGACACTGCAAGGTCTCACGGAAGCAAAGGGCCAGTGTGCCACAGCCAGGCCTTGTGGAACCAAGGGGCCATTGTGATCCTGGGGAGCCCAATAGAACCAAGGAGCCATTGTGACCCTGCAGCACCTTACGGAATCATGGAGACCCTTGTGACCCTCTGTGACCTCATGGAACCAGTGGGCCATTGTGTTATTCTGCAGCCCCATGGAACCAAGGAAACCATTGTGACACAGCCAGGCCTCGTGGAAGCAAGGGGCCTTTGTGCCGCTGTAGAGCCAAGGAGACCACTGTGCTATTGCTGGGCCTCAGGGGAACAAAATGGTGATGCTGCAGGGCCCCAAGGCTGCAAAGAGCGTGGAACAGGTGTGGTTGGCTTGGCCTCCTGGGGGCCACCTGCCTGCTCCAGCTGAGCTTGGCATGTTGAGGGGTGCTTCTCCTCTGGCCCTGAAACGCTGGAGTTCCTTGCTTTCCTTTCTGTGCGAAAGCACTGTCCTTCTCCTCCAGGGACCCATGGCTGAAATTAGGATTCTACCTCCAAATTGGATTCTGTCCGAGGATTGTTCCCATGTGAAACCTGCCAGGACAGACAGCTCACGCTGGCCTTGGCCTCTTAGGGGCCACCTCGCATCTGCCTTCAAAACACGCGGGGGCTGTGCTTCTCTTCCCATGGAAAAAACCATCTTTCAAGTCCAGCCATCCATGGCCAAAATTGGGAATCCACCTCTGAAATTCCATATCTCCAAGGAATAGCTCCCCGACAAAAGCTGCCAGGAATGTCCAGCTTCCCTTGGCTTCCTGAGGGCCAGCTCTCATCTGCCTTTGAAACACTGGGCCTCCTCACTTTGCTGCCAATGGAAAAGAACTGTCCTTCTGGGCCAGATGTCCACGGACAAAACTGGGATTTGGCCCCCCAAATTGCATCTAGCCAAGGATTGCTCCAAGACAAAAGCTGCCAAGACAAACAGGTCTGGCTGGCCTTGGCCTCCTTGAGGCACCACTAATCAGCCTTTGAAACACTGGGGCTCTGCCCTTTCCTTCCTGGGGAGAAGAAGTGTCATTCCCGTCCAGGCACCCACAGCTGAAATGGAATTCCACCTCCAAAACTCCCCGTATGTCCAAGGGTTGCTTTCAGACAGAAGCTGCAAGGACAGACACGTCTGCCTTGCCTTGGCCTCTGGTGGCTGCCTCTCATCTGCCTTCAAAACACTGGGGTTCTGTGGTTTCCTTCCTGTAGAAAAGAACCGACCTTCTTGTCCAGGTGCCCGTGGCCTCGAGCACATGATCACTACAGAGGGACAAAGGAGCTCTGTGCTCAGTGGAGTGGAGACTGAGGACAGTGGAGGAGAGTCCTGGGTGGGCTTGAAGGGTGGTTTCAGACATGGTGGATCCTTTCTAGCTAGTAGAGACCAGCTGGCAAAAGAAAGAATTAATGCCAAGGGCAGCTGGGCAGGTCCAGGCTGGACACAAGGAGAAAGGAATTTCTCTCCCAGGGCAGTGCAGTGGTGCAACGTGTCCCCCAGAAGGAGTCTGGAGCAGCCCAAGGCTTTGTGTGCCAAGGCAGAGGCAGGCAGGACGCAGAGCCATCAGCAAAGGAAGGGGCCCATTGTTACACAGCAGGGCCGCAGAACCAAGGAGATCATTGTGACACTGCACAACCTCATGCAATCAAGGCGTCCGTGTTACGCTACTGAACCTCACGGAGCCAAGGGTCCATTGTGACACTGCGGAGCCAAGGAGACTGTTGCTGACAGTACCAAAGTTCATGGAACCAAAAGTCCATTGTGACATTGTGGCGCCTCACGGAACCGTGGAGAGCATTATGACACTTTGTTACTATCTGATTTACACCCAGAAGGGCAAAGAAAAGGAAATCTCTGAGTATAAAAAGGAAAGAACTTTGAAGGTTCAAAATATTCCCAAAGACCAGATTAAAACCAAACGAGATTAAATGTTGGTGCCAAACAAATGGGTATCTCTTTATCTAATGGTAAGAGAGGCAAAGAGAAAGAAGGAGAAAAGTAGAGAAAAGTTAGAAAAGACAAGGTTACTCTAACAAGCACTGCATAAGTCACCACCACACTGTGCTACCTTTGTTGCTGCTGAGACAGGGTGGGGGAAGTGGAGAAGTTTTTGCCTTTTTTCCCCTGCTGTTTGAAGCGTCTTATCTGCCTCTTCTGAAGTCTAGAGCAGTTTGGCTGGAAAGCGGCGGCCCATCCTCCGAGATGCAGGCTCGATGCTTGCAGCTGAACCTGGGTCCGCCTGGGACGAAGGAGCAGGGCTAGGGGTTGCACAACTCCCTCGGGATTTCAGTCCAGGGGTGAAGGATTGGGGGGTGCTCCCCAGGCGGGCGGCGTCGGCTCCCGGAGGCCTCAGGGTGCCTCACGGCAGGCGATGGTGGTGGTGGGGGGAAAGGCAAAGGGCGGGGATTCTACCTTTTGCTTTTGCCTCCACATTTTGCACCAGTTTTGCCTTCCTTTTTATGGGCCTCAAGGCGGGCTATGCACGGCCCGTACGGCACGTAGTTTCCAGGCGTTCAAAAGTGATTATGATAAGCAGCCATCATGACGAAGCACTTTTGAAGCCTTTCAGGTGTTGAGCAGTGATAATGGCGAAGTGTTTTTTGGCGCCTTTCTCTTAGTATTAGGCTCTTGCACACTTCAGAAGCAAGGGGCCATTGTGACACAGCAGGGCCTTGTATAAGCAAGGGGTCATTGTAGCACGGCAGGGCCTCGTGGAATCAAGGGGATCGTAGTGACACTGTGGGGCTCCAGGAGGCCACGGGGCCATTCTGACTGTGTGCAAGCAAGGATACCGTTGTTACGCTACGGGGCATCATGGAACCAAGGAGGCCATTGTGAAGCAGCTGGGCAACCCGCTGAGACTATTATGACACTTCAAGGCCTTGTGACACTGAAGGGCCATGGTGGAACTGCAGGGCCTCGTGGAACCAGTGAGACCATTGTGACATCACAGGGCCTCATGGGAGCCAGGGGCCATTGTGACACAGCCAGGCCTGACAGAAGCAAGGGGCCATTGTGACACTGCAAGGTCTCACGGAAGCAAAGGGCCAGTGTGCCACAGCCAGGCCTTGTGGAACCAAGGGGCCATTGTGATCCTGGGGAGCCCAATAGAACCAAGGAGCCATTGTGACCCTGCAGCACCTTACGGAATCATGGAGACCCTTGTGACCCTCTGTGACCTCATGGAACCAGTGGGCCATTGTGTTATTCTGCAGCCCCATGGAACCAAGGAAACCATAGTGACACAGCCAGGCCTCGTGGAAGCAAGGGGCCTTTGTGCCGCTGTAGAGCCAAGGAGACCACTGTGCTATTGCTGGGCCTCAGGGGAACAAAATGGTGATGCTGCAGGGCCCCAAGGCTGCAAAGAGCGTGGAACAGGTGTGGTTGGCTTGGCCTCCTGGGGGCCACCTGCCTGCTCCAGCTGAGCTTGGCATGTTGAGGGGTGCTTCTCCTCTGGCCCTGAAACGCTGGAGTTCCTTGCTTTCCTTTCTGTGCGAAAGCACTGTCCTTCTCCTCCAGGGACCCATGGCTGAAATTAGGATTCTACCTCCAAATTGGATTCTGTCCGAGGATTGTTCCCATGTGAAACCTGCCAGGACAGACAGCTCACGCTGGCCTTGGCCTCTTAGGGGCCACCTCGCATCTGCCTTCAAAACACGCGGGGGCTGTGCTTCTCTTCCCATGGAAAAAACCATCTTTCAAGTCCAGCCATCCATGGCCAAAATTGGGAATCCACCTCTGAAATTCCATATCTCCAAGGAATAGCTCCCCGACAAAAGCTGCCAGGAATGTCCAGCTTCCCTTGGCTTCCTGAGGGCCAGCTCTCATCTGCCTTTGAAACACTGGGCCTCCTCACTTTGCTGCCAATGGAAAAGAACTGTCCTTCTGGGCCAGATGTCCACGGACAAAACTGGGATTTGGCCCCCCAAATTGCATCTAGCCAAGGATTGCTCCAAGACAAAAGCTGCCAAGACAAACAGGTCTGGCTGGCCTTGGCCTCCTTGAGGCACCACTAATCAGCCTTTGAAACACTGGGGCTCTGCCCTTTCCTTCCTGGGGAGAAGAAGTGTCATTCCCGTCCAGGCACCCACAGCTGAAATGGAATTCCACCTCCAAAACTCCCCGTATGTCCAAGGGTTGCTTTCAGACAGAAGCTGCAAGGACAGACACGTCTGCCTTGCCTTGGCCTCTGGTGGCTGCCTCTCATCTGCCTTCAAAACACTGGGGTTCTGTGGTTTCCTTCCTGTAGAAAAGAACCGACCTTCTTGTCCAGGTGCCCGTGGCCTCGAGCACATGATCACTACAGAGGGACAAAGGAGCTCTGTGCTCAGTGGAGTGGAGACTGAGGACAGTGGAGGAGAGTCCTGGGTGGGCTTGAAGGGTGGTTTCAGACATGGTGGATCCTTTCTAGCTAGTAGAGACCAGCTGGCAAAAGAAAGAATTAATGCCAAGGGCAGCTGGGCAGGTCCAGGCTGGACACAAGGAGAAAGGAATTTCTCTCCCAGGGCAGTGCAGTGGTGCAACGTGTCCCCCAGAAGGAGTCTGGAGCAGCCCAAGGCTTTGTGTGCCAAGGCAGAGGCAGGCAGGACGCAGAGCCATCAGCAAAGGAAGGGGCCCATTGTTACACAGCAGGGCCGCAGAACCAAGGAGATCATTGTGACACTGCACAACCTCATGCAATCAAGGCGTCCGTGTTACGCTACTGAACCTCACGGAGCCAAGGGTCCATTGTGACACTGCGGAGCCAAGGAGACTGTTGCTGACAGTACCAAAGTTCATGGAACCAAAAGTCCATTGTGACATTGTGGCGCCTCACGGAACCGTGGAGAGCATTATGACACTTTGTTACTATCTGATTTACACCCAGAAGGGCAAAGAAAAGGAAATCTCTGAGTATAAAAAGGAAAGAACTTTGAAGGTTCAAAATATTCCCAAAGACCAGATTAAAACCAAACGAGATTAAATGTTGGTGCCAAACAAATGGGTATCTCTTTATCTAATGGTAAGAGAGGCAAAGAGAAAGAAGGAGAAAAGTAGAGAAAAGTTAGAAAAGACAAGGTTACTCTAACAAGCACTGCATAAGTCACCACCACACTGTGCTACCTTTGTTGCTGCTGAGACAGGGTGGGGGAAGTGGAGAAGTTTTTGCCTTTTTTCCCCTGCTGTTTGAAGCGTCTTATCTGCCTCTTCTGAAGTCTAGAGCAGTTTGGCTGGAAAGCGGCGGCCCATCCTCCGAGATGCAGGCTCGATGCTTGCAGCTGAACCTGGCTCCGCCTGGGACGAAGGAGCAGGGCTAGGGGTTGCACAACTCCCTCGGGATTTCAGTCCAGGGGTGAAGGATTGGGGGGTGCTCCCCAGGCGGGCGGCGTCGGCTCCCGGAGGCCTCAGGGTGCCTCACGGCAGGCGATGGTGGTGGTGGGGGGAAAGGCAAAGGGCGGGGATTCTACCTTTTGCTTTTGCCTCCACATTTTGCACCAGTTTTGCCTTCCTTTTTATGGGCCTCAAGGCGGGCTATGCACGGCCCGTACGGCACGTAGTTTCCAGGCGTTCAAAAGTGATTATGATAAGCAGCCATCATGACGAAGCACTTTTGAAGCCTTTCAGGTGTTGAGCAGTGATAATGGCGAAGCGTTTTTTGGCGCCTTTCTCTTAGTATTAGGCTCTTGCACACTTCAGAAGCAAGGGGCCATTGTGACACAGCAGGGCCTTGTATAAGCAAGGGGTCATTGTAGCACGGCAGGGCCTCGTGGAATCAAGGGGATCGTAGTGACACTGTGGGGCTCCAGGAGGCCACGGGGCCATTCTGACTGTGTGGAAGCAAGGATACCGTTGTTACGCTACGGGGCATCATGGAACCAAGGAGGCCATTGTGAAGCAGCTGGGCAACCCGCTGAGACTATTATGACACTTCAAGGCCTTGTGACACTGAAGGGCCATGGTGGAACTGCAGGGCCTCGTGGAACCAGTGAGACCATTGTGACATCACAGGGCCTCATGGGAGCCAGGGGCCATTGTGACACAGCCAGGCCTGACAGAAGCAAGGGGCCATTGTGACACTGCAAGGTCTCACGGAAGCAAAGGGCCAGTGTGCCACAGCCAGGCCTTGTGGAACCAAGGGGCCATTGTGATCCTGGGGAGCCCAATAGAACCAAGGAGCCATTGTGACCCTGCAGCACCTTACGGAATCATGGAGACCCTTGTGACCCTCTGTGACCTCATGGAACCAGTGGGCCATTGTGTTATTCTGCAGCCCCATGGAACCAAGGAAACCATTGTGACACAGCCAGGCCTCGTGGAAGCAAGGGGCCTTTGTGCCGCTGTAGAGCCAAGGAGACCACTGTGCTATTGCTGGGCCTCAGGGGAACAAAATGGTGATGCTGCAGGGCCCCAAGGCTGCAAAGAGCGTGGAACAGGTGTGGTTGGCTTGGCCTCCTGGGGGCCACCTGCCTGCTCCAGCTGAGCTTGGCATGTTGAGGGGTGCTTCTCCTCTGGCCCTGAAACGCTGGAGTTCCTTGCTTTCCTTTCTGTGCGAAAGCACTGTCCTTCTCCTCCAGGGACCCATGGCTGAAATTAGGATTCTACCTCCAAATTGGATTCTGTCCGAGGATTGTTCCCATGTGAAACCTGCCAGGACAGACAGCTCACGCTGGCCTTGGCCTCTTAGGGGCCACCTCGCATCTGCCTTCAAAACACGCGGGGGCTGTGCTTCTCTTCCCATGGAAAAAACCATCTTTCAAGTCCAGCCATCCATGGCCAAAATTGGGAATCCACCTCTGAAATTCCATATCTCCAAGGAATAGCTCCCCGACAAAAGCTGCCAGGAATGTCCAGCTTCCCTTGGCTTCCTGAGGGCCAGCTCTCATCTGCCTTTGAAACACTGGGCCTCCTCACTTTGCTGCCAATGGAAAAGAACTGTCCTTCTGGGCCAGATGTCCACGGACAAAACTGGGATTTGGCCTCCCAAATTGCATCTAGCCAAGGATTGCTCCAAGACAAAAGCTGCCAAGACAAACAGGTCTGGCTGGCCTTGGCCTCCTTGAGGCACCACTAATCAGCCTTTGAAACACTGGGGCTCTGCCCTTTCCTTCCTGGGGAGAAGAAGTGTCATTCCCGTCCAGGCACCCACAGCTGAAATGGAATTCCACCTCCAAAACTCCCCGTATGTCCAAGGGTTGCTTTCAGACAGAAGCTGCAAGGACAGACACGTCTGCCTTGCCTTGGCCTCTGGTGGCTGCCTCTCATCTGCCTTCAAAACACTGGGGTTCTGTGGTTTCCTTCCTGTAGAAAAGAACCGACCTTCTTGTCCAGGTGCCCGTGGCCTCGAGCACATGATCACTACAGAGGGACAAAGGAGCTCTGTGCTCAGTGGAGTGGAGACTGAGGACAGTGGAGGAGAGTCCTGGGTGGGCTTGAAGGGTGGTTTCAGACATGGTGGATCCTTTCTAGCTAGTAGAGACCAGCTGGCAAAAGAAAGAATTAATGCCAAGGGCAGCTGGGCAGGTCCAGGCTGGACACAAGGAGAAAGGAATTTCTCTCCCAGGGCAGTGCAGTGGTGCAACGTGTCCCCCAGAAGGAGTCTGGAGCAGCCCAAGGCTTTGTGTGCCAAGGCAGAGGCAGGCAGGACGCAGAGCCATCAGCAAAGGAAGGGGCCCATTGTTACACAGCAGGGCCGCAGAACCAAGGAGATCATTGTGACACTGCACAACCTCATGCAATCAAGGCGTCCGTGTTACGCTACTGAACCTCACGGAGCCAAGGGTCCATTGTGACACTGCGGAGCCAAGGAGACTGTTGCTGACAGTACCAAAGTTCATGGAACCAAAAGTCCATTGTGACATTGTGGCGCCTCACGGAACCGTGGAGAGCATTATGACACTTTGTTACTATCTGATTTACACCCAGAAGGGCAAAGAAAAGGAAATCTCTGAGTATAAAAAGGAAAGAACTTTGAAGGTTCAAAATATTCCCAAAGACCAGATTAAAACCAAACGAGATTAAATGTTGGTGCCAAACAAATGGGTATCTCTTTATCTAATGGTAAGAGAGGCAAAGAGAAAGAAGGAGAAAAGTAGAGAAAAGTTAGAAAAGACAAGGTTACTCTAACAAGCACTGCATAAGTCACCACCACACTGTGCTACCTTTGTTGCTGCTGAGACAGGGTGGGGGAAGTGGAGAAGTTTTTGCCTTTTTTCCCCTGCTGTTTGAAGCGTCTTATCTGCCTCTTCTGAAGTCTAGAGCAGTTTGGCTGGAAAGCGGCGGCCCATCCTCCGAGATGCAGGCTCGATGCTTGCAGCTGAACCTGGCTCCGCCTGGGACGAAGGAGCAGGGCTAGGGGTTGCACAACTCCCTCGGGATTTCAGTCCAGGGGTGAAGGATTGGGGGGTGCTCCCCAGGCGGGCGGCGTCGGCTCCCGGAGGCCTCAGGGTGCCTCACGGCAGGCGATGGTGGTGGTGGGGGGAAAGGCAAAGGGCGGGGATTCTACCTTTTGCTTTTGCCTCCACATTTTGCACCAGTTTTGCCTTCCTTTTTATGGGCCTCAAGGCGGGCTATGCACGGCCCGTACGGCACGTAGTTTCCAGGCGTTCAAAAGTGATTATGATAAGCAGCCATCATGACGAAGCACTTTTGAAGCCTTTCAGGTGTTGAGCAGTGATAATGGCGAAGCGTTTTTTGGCGCCTTTCTCTTAGTATTAGGCTCTTGCACACTTCAGAAGCAAGGGGCCATTGTGACACAGCAGGGCCTTGTATAAGCAAGGGGTCATTGTAGCACGGCAGGGCCTCGTGGAATCAAGGGGATCGTAGTGACACTGTGGGGCTCCAGGAGGCCACGGGGCCATTCTGACTGTGTGGAAGCAAGGATACCGTTGTTACGCTACGGGGCATCATGGAACCAAGGAGGCCATTGTGAAGCAGCTGGGCAACCCGCTGAGACTATTATGACACTTCAAGGCCTTGTGACACTGAAGGGCCATGGTGGAACTGCAGGGCCTCGTGGAACCAGTGAGACCATTGTGACATCACAGGGCCTCATGGGAGCCAGGGGCCATTGTGACACAGCCAGGCCTGACAGAAGCAAGGGGCCATTGTGACACTGCAAGGTCTCACGGAAGCAAAGGGCCAGTGTGCCACAGCCAGGCCTTGTGGAACCAAGGGGCCATTGTGATCCTGGGGAGCCCAATAGAACCAAGGAGCCATTGTGACCCTGCAGCACCTTACGGAATCATGGAGACCCTTGTGACCCTCTGTGACCTCATGGAACCAGTGGGCCATTGTGTTATTCTGCAGCCCCATGGAACCAAGGAAACCATAGTGACACAGCCAGGCCTCGTGGAAGCAAGGGGCCTTTGTGCCGCTGTAGAGCCAAGGAGACCACTGTGCTATTGCTGGGCCTCAGGGGAACAAAATGGTGATGCTGCAGGGCCCCAAGGCTGCAAAGAGCGTGGAACAGGTGTGGTTGGCTTGGCCTCCTGGGGGCCACCTGCCTGCTCCAGCTGAGCTTGGCATGTTGAGGGGTGCTTCTCCTCTGGCCCTGAAACGCTGGAGTTCCTTGCTTTCCTTTCTGTGCGAAAGCACTGTCCTTCTCCTCCAGGGACCCATGGCTGAAATTAGGATTCTACCTCCAAATTGGATTCTGTCCGAGGATTGTTCCCATGTGAAACCTGCCAGGACAGACAGCTCACGCTGGCCTTGGCCTCTTAGGGGCCACCTCGCATCTGCCTTCAAAACACGCGGGGGCTGTGCTTCTCTTCCCATGGAAAAAACCATCTTTCAAGTCCAGCCATCCATGGCCAAAATTGGGAATCCACCTCTGAAATTCCATATCTCCAAGGAATAGCTCCCCGACAAAAGCTGCCAGGAATGTCCAGCTTCCCTTGGCTTCCTGAGGGCCAGCTCTCATCTGCCTTTGAAACACTGGGCCTCCTCACTTTGCTGCCAATGGAAAAGAACTGTCCTTCTGGGCCAGATGTCCACGGACAAAACTGGGATTTGGCCCCCCAAATTGCATCTAGCCAAGGATTGCTCCAAGACAAAAGCTGCCAAGACAAACAGGTCTGGCTGGCCTTGGCCTCCTTGAGGCACCACTAATCAGCCTTTGAAACACTGGGGCTCTGCCCTTTCCTTCCTGGGGAGAAGAAGTGTCATTCCCGTCCAGGCACCCACAGCTGAAATGGAATTCCACCTCCAAAACTCCCCGTATGTCCAAGGGTTGCTTTCAGACAGAAGCTGCAAGGACAGACACGTCTGCCTTGCCTTGGCCTCTGGTGGCTGCCTCTCATCTGCCTTCAAAACACTGGGGTTCTGTGGTTTCCTTCCTGTAGAAAAGAACCGACCTTCTTGTCCAGGTGCCCGTGGCCTCGAGCACATGATCACTACAGAGGGACAAAGGAGCTCTGTGCTCAGTGGAGTGGAGACTGAGGACAGTGGAGGAGAGTCCTGGGTGGGCTTGAAGGGTGGTTTCAGACATGGTGGATCCTTTCTAGCTAGTAGAGACCAGCTGGCAAAAGAAAGAATTAATGCCAAGGGCAGCTGGGCAGGTCCAGGCTGGACACAAGGAGAAAGGAATTTCTCTCCCAGGGCAGTGCAGTGGTGCAACGTGTCCCCCAGAAGGAGTCTGGAGCAGCCCAAGGCTTTGTGTGCCAAGGCAGAGGCAGGCAGGACGCAGAGCCATCAGCAAAGGAAGGGGCCCATTGTTACACAGCAGGGCCGCAGAACCAAGGAGATCATTGTGACACTGCACAACCTCATGCAATCAAGGCGTCCGTGTTACGCTACTGAACCTCACGGAGCCAAGGGTCCATTGTGACCCTGCGGAGCCAAGGAGACTGTTGCTGACAGTACCAAAGTTCATGGAACCAAAAGTCCATTGTGACATTGTGGCGCCTCACGGAACCGTGGAGAGCATTATGACACTTTGTTACTATCTGATTTACACCCAGAAGGGCAAAGAAAAGGAAATCTCTGAGTATAAAAAGGAAAGAACTTTGAAGGTTCAAAATATTCCCAAAGACCAGATTAAAACCAAACGAGATTAAATGTTGGTGCCAAACAAATGGGTATCTCTTTATCTAATGGTAAGAGAGGCAAAGAGAAAGAAGGAGAAAAGTAGAGAAAAGTTAGAAAAGACAAGGTTACTCTAACAAGCACTGGATAAGTCACCACCACACTGTGCTACCTTTGTTGCTGCTGAGACAGGGTGGGGGAAGTGGAGAAGTTTTTGCCTTTTTTCCCCTGCTGTTTGAAGCGTCTTATCTGCCTCTTCTGAAGTCTAGAGCAGTTTGGCTGGAAAGCGGCGGCCCATCCTCCGAGATGCAGGCTCGATGCTTGCAGCTGAACCTGGCTCCGCCTGGGACGAAGGAGCAGGGCTAGGGGTTGCACAACTCCCTCGGGATTTCAGTCCAGGGGTGAAGGATTGGGGGGTGCTCCCCAGGCGGGCGGCGTCGGCTCCCGGAGGCCTCAGGGTGCCTCACGGCAGGCGATGGTGGTGGTGGGGGGAAAGGCAAAGGGCGGGGATTCTACCTTTTGCTTTTGCCTCCACATTTTGCACCAGTTTTGCCTTCCTTTTTATGGGCCTCAAGGCGGGCTATGCACGGCCCGTACGGCACGTAGTTTCCAGGCGTTCAAAAGTGATTATGATAAGCAGCCATCATGACGAAGCACTTTTGAAGCCTTTCAGGTGTTGAGCAGTGATAATGGCGAAGCGTTTTTTGGCGCCTTTCTCTTAGTATTAGGCTCTTGCACACTTCAGAAGCAAGGGGCCATTGTGACACAGCAGGGCCTTGTATAAGCAAGGGGTCATTGTAGCACGGCAGGGCCTCGTGGAATCAAGGGGATCGTAGTGACACTGTGGGGCTCCAGGAGGCCACGGGGCCATTCTGACTGTGTGGAAGCAAGGATACCGTTGTTACGCTACGGGGCATCATGGAACCAAGGAGGCCATTGTGAAGCAGCTGGGCAACCCGCTGAGACTATTATGACACTTCAAGGCCTTGTGACACTGAAGGGCCATGGTGGAACTGCAGGGCCTCGTGGAACCAGTGAGACCATTGTGACATCACAGGGCCTCATGGGAGCCAGGGGCCATTGTGACACAGCCAGGCCTGACAGAAGCAAGGGGCCATTGTGACACTGCAAGGTCTCACGGAAGCAAAGGGCCAGTGTGCCACAGCCAGGCCTTGTGGAACCAAGGGGCCATTGTGATCCTGGGGAGCCCAATAGAACCAAGGAGCCATTGTGACCCTGCAGCACCTTACGGAATCATGGAGACCCTTGTGACCCTCTGTGACCTCATGGAACCAGTGGGCCATTGTGTTATTCTGCAGCCCCATGGAACCAAGGAAACCATTGTGACACAGCCAGGCCTCGTGGAAGCAAGGGGCCTTTGTGCCGCTGTAGAGCCAAGGAGACCACTGTGCTATTGCTGGGCCTCAGGGGAACAAAATGGTGATGCTGCAGGGCCCCAAGGCTGCAAAGAGCGTGGAACAGGTGTGGTTGGCTTGGCCTCCTGGGGGCCACCTGCCTGCTCCAGCTGAGCTTGGCATGTTGAGGGGTGCTTCTCCTCTGGCCCTGAAACGCTGGAGTTCCTTGCTTTCCTTTCTGTGCGAAAGCACTGTCCTTCTCCTCCAGGGACCCATGGCTGAAATTAGGATTCTACCTCCAAATTGGATTCTGTCCGAGGATTGTTCCCATGTGAAACCTGCCAGGACAGACAGCTCAGGCTGGCCTTGGCCTCTTAGGGGCCACCTCGCATCTGCCTTCAAAACACGCGGGGGCTGTGCTTCTCTTCCCATGGAAAAAACCATCTTTCAAGTCCAGCCATCCATGGCCAAAATTGGGAATCCACCTCTGAAATTCCATATCTCCAAGGAATAGCTCCCCGACAAAAGCTGCCAGGAATGTCCAGCTTCCCTTGGCTTCCTGAGGGCCAGCTCTCATCTGCCTTTGAAACACTGGGCCTCCTCACTTTGCTGCCAATGGAAAAGAACTGTCCTTCTGGGCCAGATGTCCACGGACAAAACTGGGATTTGGCCCCCCAAATTGCATCTAGCCAAGGATTGCTCCAAGACAAAAGCTGCCAAGACAAACAGGTCTGGCTGGCCTTGGCCTCCTTGAGGCACCACTAATCAGCCTTTGAAACACTGGGGCTCTGCCCTTTCCTTCCTGGGGAGAAGAAGTGTCATTCCCGTCCAGGCACCCACAGCTGAAATGGAATTCCACCTCCAAAACTCCCCGTATGTCCAAGGGTTGCTTTCAGACAGAAGCTGCAAGGACAGACACGTCTGCCTTGCCTTGGCCTCTGGTGGCTGCCTCTCATCTGCCTTCAAAACACTGGGGTTCTGTGGTTTCCTTCCTGTAGAAAAGAACCGACCTTCTTGTCCAGGTGCCCGTGGCCTCGAGCACATGATCACTACAGAGGGACAAAGGAGCTCTGTGCTCAGTGGAGCGGAGACTGAGGACAGTGGAGGAGAGTCCTGGGTGGGCTTGAAGGGTGGTTTCAGACATGGTGGATCCTTTCTAGCTAGTAGAGACCAGCTGGCAAAAGAAAGAATTAATGCCAAGGGCAGCTGGGCAGGTCCAGGCTGGACACAAGGAGAAAGGAATTTCTCTCCCAGGGCAGTGCAGTGGTGCAACGTGTCCCCCAGAAGGAGTCTGGAGCAGCCCAAGGCTTTGTGTGCCAAGGCAGAGGCAGGCAGGACGCAGAGCCATCAGCAAAGGAAGGGGCCCATTGTTACACAGCAGGGCCGCAGAACCAAGGAGATCATTGTGACACTGCACAACCTCATGCAATCAAGGCGTCCGTGTTACGCTACTGAACCTCACGGAGCCAAGGGTCCATTGTGACACTGCGGAGCCAAGGAGACTGTTGCTGACAGTACCAAAGTTCATGGAACCAAAAGTCCATTGTGACATTGTGGCGCCTCACGGAACCGTGGAGAGCATTATGACACTTTGTTACTATCTGATTTACACCCAGAAGGGCAAAGAAAAGGAAATCTCTGAGTATAAAAAGGAAAGAACTTTGAAGGTTCAAAATATTCCCAAAGACCAGATTAAAACCAAACGAGATTAAATGTTGGTGCCAAACAAATGGGTATCTCTTTATCTAATGGTAAGAGAGGCAAAGAGAAAGAAGGAGAAAAGTAGAGAAAAGTTAGAAAAGACAAGGTTACTCTAACAAGCACTGGATAAGTCACCACCACACTGTGCTACCTTTGTTGCTGCTGAGACAGGGTGGGGGAAGTGGAGAAGTTTTTGCCTTTTTTCCCCTGCTGTTTGAAGCGTCTTATCTGCCTCTTCTGAAGTCTAGAGCAGTTTGGCTGGAAAGCGGCGGCCCATCCTCCGAGATGCAGGCTCGATGCTTGCAGCTGAACCTGGCTCCGCCTGGGACGAAGGAGCAGGGCTAGGGGTTGCACAACTCCCTCGGGATTTCAGTCCAGGGGTGAAGGATTGGGGGGTGCTCCCCAGGCGGGCGGCGTCGGCTCCCGGAGGCCTCAGGGTGCCTCACGGCAGGCGATGGTGGTGGTGGGGGGAAAGGCAAAGGGCGGGGATTCTACCTTTTGCTTTTGCCTCCACATTTTGCACCAGTTTTGCCTTCCTTTTTATGGGCCTCAAGGCGGGCTATGCACGGCCCGTACGGCACGTAGTTTCCAGGCGTTCAAAAGTGATTATGATAAGCAGCCATCATGACGAAGCACTTTTGAAGCCTTTCAGGTGTTGAGCAGTGATAATGGCGAAGTGTTTTTTGGCGCCTTTCTCTTAGTATTAGGCTCTTGCACACTTCAGAAGCAAGGGGCCATTGTGACACAGCAGGGCCTTGTATAAGCAAGGGGTCATTGTAGCACGGCAGGGCCTCGTGGAATCAAGGGGATCGTAGTGACACTGTGGGGCTCCAGGAGGCCACGGGGCCATTCTGACTGTGTGCAAGCAAGGATACCGTTGTTACGCTACGGGGCATCATGGAACCAAGGAGGCCATTGTGAAGCAGCTGGGCAACCCGCTGAGACTATTATGACACTTCAAGGCCTTGTGACACTGAAGGGCCATGGTGGAACTGCAGGGCCTCGTGGAACCAGTGAGACCATTGTGACATCACAGGGCCTCATGGGAGCCAGGGGCCATTGTGACACAGCCAGGCCTGACAGAAGCAAGGGGCCATTGTGACACTGCAAGGTCTCACGGAAGCAAAGGGCCAGTGTGCCACAGCCAGGCCTTGTGGAACCAAGGGGCCATTGTGATCCTGGGGAGCCCAATAGAACCAAGGAGCCATTGTGACCCTGCAGCACCTTACGGAATCATGGAGACCCTTGTGACCCTCTGTGACCTCATGGAACCAGTGGGCCATTGTGTTATTCTGCAGCCCCATGGAACCAAGGAAACCATAGTGACACAGCCAGGCCTCGTGGAAGCAAGGGGCCTTTGTGCCGCTGTAGAGCCAAGGAGACCACTGTGCTATTGCTGGGCCTCAGGGGAACAAAATGGTGATGCTGCAGGGCCCCAAGGCTGCAAAGAGCGTGGAACAGGTGTGGTTGGCTTGGCCTCCTGGGGGCCACCTGCCTGCTCCAGCTGAGCTTGGCATGTTGAGGGGTGCTTCTCCTCTGGCCCTGAAACGCTGGAGTTCCTTGCTTTCCTTTCTGTGCGAAAGCACTGTCCTTCTCCTCCAGGGACCCATGGCTGAAATTAGGATTCTACCTCCAAATTGGATTCTGTCCGAGGATTGTTCCCATGTGAAACCTGCCAGGACAGACAGCTCAGGCTGGCCTTGGCCTCTTAGGGGCCACCTCGCATCTGCCTTCAAAACACGCGGGGGCTGTGCTTCTCTTCCCATGGAAAAAACCATCTTTCAAGTCCAGCCATCCATGGCCAAAATTGGGAATCCACCTCTGAAATTCCATATCTCCAAGGAATAGCTCCCCGACAAAAGCTGCCAGGAATGTCCAGCTTCCCTTGGCTTCCTGAGGGCCAGCTCTCATCTGCCTTTGAAACACTGGGCCTCCTCACTTTGCTGCCAATGGAAAAGAACTGTCCTTCTGGGCCAGATGTCCACGGACAAAACTGGGATTTGGCCCCCCAAATTGCATCTAGCCAAGGATTGCTCCAAGACAAAAGCTGCCAAGACAAACAGGTCTGGCTGGCCTTGGCCTCCTTGAGGCACCACTAATCAGCCTTTGAAACACTGGGGCTCTGCCCTTTCCTTCCTGGGGAGAAGAAGTGTCATTCCCGTCCAGGCACCCACAGCTGAAATGGAATTCCACCTCCAAAACTCCCCGTATGTCCAAGGGTTGCTTTCAGACAGAAGCTGCAAGGACAGACACGTCTGCCTTGCCTTGGCCTCTGGTGGCTGCCTCTCATCTGCCTTCAAAACACTGGGGTTCTGTGGTTTCCTTCCTGTAGAAAAGAACCGACCTTCTTGTCCAGGTGCCCGTGGCCTCGAGCACATGATCACTACAGAGGGACAAAGGAGCTCTGTGCTCAGTGGAGTGGAGACTGAGGACAGTGGAGGAGAGTCCTGGGTGGGCTTGAAGGGTGGTTTCAGACATGGTGGATCCTTTCTAGCTAGTAGAGACCAGCTGGCAAAAGAAAGAATTAATGCCAAGGGCAGCTGGGCAGGTCCAGGCTGGACACAAGGAGAAAGGAATTTCTCTCCCAGGGCAGTGCAGTGGTGCAACGTGTCCCCCAGAAGGAGTCTGGAGCAGCCCAAGGCTTTGTGTGCCAAGGCAGAGGCAGGCAGGACGCAGAGCCATCAGCAAAGGAAGGGGCCCATTGTTACACAGCAGGGCCGCAGAACCAAGGAGATCATTGTGACACTGCACAACCTCATGCAATCAAGGCGTCCGTGTTACGCTACTGAACCTCACGGAGCCAAGGGTCCATTGTGACACTGCGGAGCCAAGGAGACTGTTGCTGACAGTACCAAAGTTCATGGAACCAAAAGTCCATTGTGACATTGTGGCGCCTCACGGAACCGTGGAGAGCATTATGACACTTTGTTACTATCTGATTTACACCCAGAAGGGCAAAGAAAAGGAAATCTCTGAGTATAAAAAGGAAAGAACTTTGAAGGTTCAAAATATTCCCAAAGACCAGATTAAAACCAAACGAGATTAAATGTTGGTGCCAAACAAATGGGTATCTCTTTATCTAATGGTAAGAGAGGCAAAGAGAAAGAAGGAGAAAAGTAGAGAAAAGTTAGAAAAGACAAGGTTACTCTAACAAGCACTGGATAAGTCACCACCACACTGTGCTACCTTTGTTGCTGCTGAGACAGGGTGGGGGAAGTGGAGAAGTTTTTGCCTTTTTTCCCCTGCTGTTTGAAGCGTCTTATCTGCCTCTTCTGAAGTCTAGAGCAGTTTGGCTGGAAAGCGGCGGCCCATCCTCCGAGATGCAGGCTCGATGCTTGCAGCTGAACCTGGGTCCGCCTGGGACGAAGGAGCAGGGCTAGGGGTTGCACAACTCCCTCGGGATTTCAGTCCAGGGGTGAAGGATTGGGGGGTGCTCCCCAGGCGGGCGGCGTCGGCTCCCGGAGGCCTCAGGGTGCCTCACGGCAGGCGATGGTGGTGGTGGGGGGAAAGGCAAAGGGCGGGGATTCTACCTTTTGCTTTTGCCTCCACATTTTGCACCAGTTTTGCCTTCCTTTTTATGGGCCTCAAGGCGGGCTATGCACGGCCCGTACGGCACGTAGTTTCCAGGCGTTCAAAAGTGATTATGATAAGCAGCCATCATGACGAAGCACTTTTGAAGCCTTTCAGGTGTTGAGCAGTGATAATGGCGAAGTGTTTTTTGGCGCCTTTCTCTTAGTATTAGGCTCTTGCACACTTCAGAAGCAAGGGGCCATTGTGACACAGCAGGGCCTTGTATAAGCAAGGGGTCATTGTAGCACGGCAGGGCCTCGTGGAATCAAGGGGATCGTAGTGACACTGTGGGGCTCCAGGAGGCCACGGGGCCATTCTGACTGTGTGCAAGCAAGGATACCGTTGTTACGCTACGGGGCATCATGGAACCAAGGAGGCCATTGTGAAGCAGCTGGGCAACCCGCTGAGACTATTATGACACTTCAAGGCCTTGTGACACTGAAGGGCCATGGTGGAACTGCAGGGCCTCGTGGAACCAGTGAGACCATTGTGACATCACAGGGCCTCATGGGAGCCAGGGGCCATTGTGACACAGCCAGGCCTGACAGAAGCAAGGGGCCATTGTGACACTGCAAGGTCTCACGGAAGCAAAGGGCCAGTGTGCCACAGCCAGGCCTTGTGGAACCAAGGGGCCATTGTGATCCTGGGGAGCCCAATAGAACCAAGGAGCCATTGTGACCCTGCAGCACCTTACGGAATCATGGAGACCCTTGTGACCCTCTGTGACCTCATGGAACCAGTGGGCCATTGTGTTATTCTGCAGCCCCATGGAACCAAGGAAACCATAGTGACACAGCCAGGCCTCGTGGAAGCAAGGGGCCTTTGTGCCGCTGTAGAGCCAAGGAGACCACTGTGCTATTGCTGGGCCTCAGGGGAACAAAATGGTGATGCTGCAGGGCCCCAAGGCTGCAAAGAGCGTGGAACAGGTGTGGTTGGCTTGGCCTCCTGGGGGCCACCTGCCTGCTCCAGCTGAGCTTGGCATGTTGAGGGGTGCTTCTCCTCTGGCCCTGAAACGCTGGAGTTCCTTGCTTTCCTTTCTGTGCGAAAGCACTGTCCTTCTCCTCCAGGGACCCATGGCTGAAATTAGGATTCTACCTCCAAATTGGATTCTGTCCGAGGATTGTTCCCATGTGAAACCTGCCAGGACAGACAGCTCACGCTGGCCTTGGCCTCTTAGGGGCCACCTCGCATCTGCCTTCAAAACACGCGGGGGCTGTGCTTCTCTTCCCATGGAAAAAACCATCTTTCAAGTCCAGCCATCCATGGCCAAAATTGGGAATCCACCTCTGAAATTCCATATCTCCAAGGAATAGCTCCCCGACAAAAGCTGCCAGGAATGTCCAGCTTCCCTTGGCTTCCTGAGGGCCAGCTCTCATCTGCCTTTGAAACACTGGGCCTCCTCACTTTGCTGCCAATGGAAAAGAACTGTCCTTCTGGGCCAGATGTCCACGGACAAAACTGGGATTTGGCCCCCCAAATTGCATCTAGCCAAGGATTGCTCCAAGACAAAAGCTGCCAAGACAAACAGGTCTGGCTGGCCTTGGCCTCCTTGAGGCACCACTAATCAGCCTTTGAAACACTGGGGCTCTGCCCTTTCCTTCCTGGGGAGAAGAAGTGTCATTCCCGTCCAGGCACCCACAGCTGAAATGGAATTCCACCTCCAAAACTCCCCGTATGTCCAAGGGTTGCTTTCAGACAGAAGCTGCAAGGACAGACACGTCTGCCTTGCCTTGGCCTCTGGTGGCTGCCTCTCATCTGCCTTCAAAACACTGGGGTTCTGTGGTTTCCTTCCTGTAGAAAAGAACCGACCTTCTTGTCCAGGTGCCCGTGGCCTCGAGCACATGATCACTACAGAGGGACAAAGGAGCTCTGTGCTCAGTGGAGTGGAGACTGAGGACAGTGGAGGAGAGTCCTGGGTGGGCTTGAAGGGTGGTTTCAGACATGGTGGATCCTTTCTAGCTAGTAGAGACCAGCTGGCAAAAGAAAGAATTAATGCCAAGGGCAGCTGGGCAGGTCCAGGCTGGACACAAGGAGAAAGGAATTTCTCTCCCAGGGCAGTGCAGTGGTGCAACGTGTCCCCCAGAAGGAGTCTGGAGCAGCCCAAGGCTTTGTGTGCCAAGGCAGAGGCAGGCAGGACGCAGAGCCATCAGCAAAGGAAGGGGCCCATTGTTACACAGCAGGGCCGCAGAACCAAGGAGATCATTGTGACACTGCACAACCTCATGCAATCAAGGCGTCCGTGTTACGCTACTGAACCTCACGGAGCCAAGGGTCCATTGTGACACTGCGGAGCCAAGGAGACTGTTGCTGACAGTACCAAAGTTCATGGAACCAAAAGTCCATTGTGACATTGTGGCGCCTCACGGAACCGTGGAGAGCATTATGACACTTTGTTACTATCTGATTTACACCCAGAAGGGCAAAGAAAAGGAAATCTCTGAGTATAAAAAGGAAAGAACTTTGAAGGTTCAAAATATTCCCAAAGACCAGATTAAAACCAAACGAGATTAAATGTTGGTGCCAAACAAATGGGTATCTCTTTATCTAATGGTAAGAGAGGCAAAGAGAAAGAAGGAGAAAAGTAGAGAAAAGTTAGAAAAGACAAGGTTACTCTAACAAGCACTGGATAAGTCACCACCACACTGTGCTACCTTTGTTGCTGCTGAGACAGGGTGGGGGAAGTGGAGAAGTTTTTGCCTTTTTTCCCCTGCTGTTTGAAGCGTCTTATCTGCCTCTTCTGAAGTCTAGAGCAGTTTGGCTGGAAAGCGGCGGCCCATCCTCCGAGATGCAGGCTCGATGCTTGCAGCTGAACCTGGGTCCGCCTGGGACGAAGGAGCAGGGCTAGGGGTTGCACAACTCCCTCGGGATTTCAGTCCAGGGGTGAAGGATTGGGGGGTGCTCCCCAGGCGGGCGGCGTCGGCTCCCGGAGGCCTCAGGGTGCCTCACGGCAGGCGATGGTGGTGGTGGGGGGAAAGGCAAAGGGCGGGGATTCTACCTTTTGCTTTTGCCTCCACATTTTGCACCAGTTTTGCCTTCCTTTTTATGGGCCTCAAGGCGGGCTATGCACGGCCCGTACGGCACGTAGTTTCCAGGCGTTCAAAAGTGATTATGATAAGCAGCCATCATGACGAAGCACTTTTGAAGCCTTTCAGGTGTTGAGCAGTGATAATGGCGAAGCGTTTTTTGGCGCCTTTCTCTTAGTATTAGGCTCTTGCACACTTCAGAAGCAAGGGGCCATTGTGACACAGCAGGGCCTTGTATAAGCAAGGGGTCATTGTAGCACGGCAGGGCCTCGTGGAATCAAGGGGATCGTAGTGACACTGTGGGGCTCCAGGAGGCCACGGGGCCATTCTGACTGTGTGGAAGCAAGGATACCGTTGTTACGCTACGGGGCATCATGGAACCAAGGAGGCCATTGTGAAGCAGCTGGGCAACCCGCTGAGACTATTATGACACTTCAAGGCCTTGTGACACTGAAGGGCCATGGTGGAACTGCAGGGCCTCGTGGAACCAGTGAGACCATTGTGACATCACAGGGCCTCATGGGAGCCAGGGGCCATTGTGACACAGCCAGGCCTGACAGAAGCAAGGGGCCATTGTGACACTGCAAGGTCTCACGGAAGCAAAGGGCCAGTGTGCCACAGCCAGGCCTTGTGGAACCAAGGGGCCATTGTGATCCTGGGGAGCCCAATAGAACCAAGGAGCCATTGTGACCCTGCAGCACCTTACGGAATCATGGAGACCCTTGTGACCCTCTGTGACCTCATGGAACCAGTGGGCCATTGTGTTATTCTGCAGCCCCATGGAACCAAGGAAACCATAGTGACACAGCCAGGCCTCGTGGAAGCAAGGGGCCTTTGTGCCGCTGTAGAGCCAAGGAGACCACTGTGCTATTGCTGGGCCTCAGGGGAACAAAATGGTGATGCTGCAGGGCCCCAAGGCTGCAAAGAGCGTGGAACAGGTGTGGTTGGCTTGGCCTCCTGGGGGCCACCTGCCTGCTCCAGCTGAGCTTGGCATGTTGAGGGGTGCTTCTCCTCTGGCCCTGAAACGCTGGAGTTCCTTGCTTTCCTTTCTGTGCGAAAGCACTGTCCTTCTCCTCCAGGGACCCATGGCTGAAATTAGGATTCTACCTCCAAATTGGATTCTGTCCGAGGATTGTTCCCATGTGAAACCTGCCAGGACAGACAGCTCAGGCTGGCCTTGGCCTCTTAGGGGCCACCTCGCATCTGCCTTCAAAACACGCGGGGGCTGTGCTTCTCTTCCCATGGAAAAAACCATCTTTCAAGTCCAGCCATCCATGGCCAAAATTGGGAATCCACCTCTGAAATTCCATATCTCCAAGGAATAGCTCCCCGACAAAAGCTGCCAGGAATGTCCAGCTTCCCTTGGCTTCCTGAGGGCCAGCTCTCATCTGCCTTTGAAACACTGGGCCTCCTCACTTTGCTGCCAATGGAAAAGAACTGTCCTTCTGGGCCAGATGTCCACGGACAAAACTGGGATTTGGCCCCCCAAATTGCATCTAGCCAAGGATTGCTCCAAGACAAAAGCTGCCAAGACAAACAGGTCTGGCTGGCCTTGGCCTCCTTGAGGCACCACTAATCAGCCTTTGAAACACTGGGGCTCTGCCCTTTCCTTCCTGGGGAGAAGAAGTGTCATTCCCGTCCAGGCACCCACAGCTGAAATGGAATTCCACCTCCAAAACTCCCCGTATGTCCAAGGGTTGCTTTCAGACAGAAGCTGCAAGGACAGACAGGTCTGCCTTGCCTTGGCCTCTGGTGGCTGCCTCTCATCTGCCTTCAAAACACTGGGGTTCTGTGGTTTCCTTCCTGTAGAAAAGAACCGACCTTCTTGTCCAGGTGCCCGTGGCCTCGAGCACATGATCACTACAGAGGGACAAAGGAGCTCTGTGCTCAGTGGAGTGGAGACTGAGGACAGTGGAGGAGAGTCCTGGGTGGGCTTGAAGGGTGGTTTCAGACATGGTGGATCCTTTCTAGCTAGTAGAGACCAGCTGGCAAAAGAAAGAATTAATGCCAAGGGCAGCTGGGCAGGTCCAGGCTGGACACAAGGAGAAAGGAATTTCTCTCCCAGGGCAGTGCAGTGGTGCAACGTGTCCCCCAGAAGGAGTCTGGAGCAGCCCAAGGCTTTGTGTGCCAAGGCAGAGGCAGGCAGGACGCAGAGCCATCAGCAAAGGAAGGGGCCCATTGTTACACAGCAGGGCCGCAGAACCAAGGAGATCATTGTGACACTGCACAACCTCATGCAATCAAGGCGTCCGTGTTACGCTACTGAACCTCACGGAGCCAAGGGTCCATTGTGACCCTGCGGAGCCAAGGAGACTGTTGCTGACAGTACCAAAGTTCATGGAACCAAAAGTCCATTGTGACATTGTGGCGCCTCACGGAACCGTGGAGAGCATTATGACACTTTGTTACTATCTGATTTACACCCAGAAGGGCAAAGAAAAGGAAATCTCTGAGTATAAAAAGGAAAGAACTTTGAAGGTTCAAAATATTCCCAAAGACCAGATTAAAACCAAACGAGATTAAATGTTGGTGCCAAACAAATGGGTATCTCTTTATCTAATGGTAAGAGAGGCAAAGAGAAAGAAGGAGAAAAGTAGAGAAAAGTTAGAAAAGACAAGGTTACTCTAACAAGCACTGCATAAGTCACCACCACACTGTGCTACCTTTGTTGCTGCTGAGACAGGGTGGGGGAAGTGGAGAAGTTTTTGCCTTTTTTCCCCTGCTGTTTGAAGCGTCTTATCTGCCTCTTCTGAAGTCTAGAGCAGTTTGGCTGGAAAGCGGCGGCCCATCCTCCGAGATGCAGGCTCGATGCTTGCAGCTGAACCTGGCTCCGCCTGGGACGAAGGAGCAGGGCTAGGGGTTGCACAACTCCCTCGGGATTTCAGTCCAGGGGTGAAGGATTGGGGGGTGCTCCCCAGGCGGGCGGCGTCGGCTCCCGGAGGCCTCAGGGTGCCTCACGGCAGGCGATGGTGGTGGTGGGGGGAAAGGCAAAGGGCGGGGATTCTACCTTTTGCTTTTGCCTCCACATTTTGCACCAGTTTTGCCTTCCTTTTTATGGGCCTCAAGGCGGGCTATGCACGGCCCGTACGGCACGTAGTTTCCAGGCGTTCAAAAGTGATTATGATAAGCAGCCATCATGACGAAGCACTTTTGAAGCCTTTCAGGTGTTGAGCAGTGATAATGGCGAAGCGTTTTTTGGCGCCTTTCTCTTAGTATTAGGCTCTTGCACACTTCAGAAGCAAGGGGCCATTGTGACACAGCAGGGCCTTGTATAAGCAAGGGGTCATTGTAGCACGGCAGGGCCTCGTGGAATCAAGGGGATCGTAGTGACACTGTGGGGCTCCAGGAGGCCACGGGGCCATTCTGACTGTGTGGAAGCAAGGATACCGTTGTTACGCTACGGGGCATCATGGAACCAAGGAGGCCATTGTGAAGCAGCTGGGCAACCCGCTGAGACTATTATGACACTTCAAGGCCTTGTGACACTGAAGGGCCATGGTGGAACTGCAGGGCCTCGTGGAACCAGTGAGACCATTGTGACATCACAGGGCCTCATGGGAGCCAGGGGCCATTGTGACACAGCCAGGCCTGACAGAAGCAAGGGGCCATTGTGACACTGCAAGGTCTCACGGAAGCAAAGGGCCAGTGTGCCACAGCCAGGCCTTGTGGAACCAAGGGGCCATTGTGATCCTGGGGAGCCCAATAGAACCAAGGAGCCATTGTGACCCTGCAGCACCTTACGGAATCATGGAGACCCTTGTGACCCTCTGTGACCTCATGGAACCAGTGGGCCATTGTGTTATTCTGCAGCCCCATGGAACCAAGGAAACCATTGTGACACAGCCAGGCCTCGTGGAAGCAAGGGGCCTTTGTGCCGCTGTAGAGCCAAGGAGACCACTGTGCTATTGCTGGGCCTCAGGGGAACAAAATGGTGATGCTGCAGGGCCCCAAGGCTGCAAAGAGCGTGGAACAGGTGTGGTTGGCTTGGCCTCCTGGGGGCCACCTGCCTGCTCCAGCTGAGCTTGGCATGTTGAGGGGTGCTTCTCCTCTGGCCCTGAAACGCTGGAGTTCCTTGCTTTCCTTTCTGTGCGAAAGCACTGTCCTTCTCCTCCAGGGACCCATGGCTGAAATTAGGATTCTACCTCCAAATTGGATTCTGTCCGAGGATTGTTCCCATGTGAAACCTGCCAGGACAGACAGCTCACGCTGGCCTTGGCCTCTTAGGGGCCACCTCGCATCTGCCTTCAAAACACGCGGGGGCTGTGCTTCTCTTCCCATGGAAAAAACCATCTTTCAAGTCCAGCCATCCATGGCCAAAATTGGGAATCCACCTCTGAAATTCCATATCTCCAAGGAATAGCTCCCCGACAAAAGCTGCCAGGAATGTCCAGCTTCCCTTGGCTTCCTGAGGGCCAGCTCTCATCTGCCTTTGAAACACTGGGCCTCCTCACTTTGCTGCCAATGGAAAAGAACTGTCCTTCTGGGCCAGATGTCCACGGACAAAACTGGGATTTGGCCCCCCAAATTGCATCTAGCCAAGGATTGCTCCAAGACAAAAGCTGCCAAGACAAACAGGTCTGGCTGGCCTTGGCCTCCTTGAGGCACCACTAATCAGCCTTTGAAACACTGGGGCTCTGCCCTTTCCTTCCTGGGGAGAAGAAGTGTCATTCCCGTCCAGGCACCCACAGCTGAAATGGAATTCCACCTCCAAAACTCCCCGTATGTCCAAGGGTTGCTTTCAGACAGAAGCTGCAAGGACAGACACGTCTGCCTTGCCTTGGCCTCTGGTGGCTGCCTCTCATCTGCCTTCAAAACACTGGGGTTCTGTGGTTTCCTTCCTGTAGAAAAGAACCGACCTTCTTGTCCAGGTGCCCGTGGCCTCGAGCACATGATCACTACAGAGGGACAAAGGAGCTCTGTGCTCAGTGGAGTGGAGACTGAGGACAGTGGAGGAGAGTCCTGGGTGGGCTTGAAGGGTGGTTTCAGACATGGTGGATCCTTTCTAGCTAGTAGAGACCAGCTGGCAAAAGAAAGAATTAATGCCAAGGGCAGCTGGGCAGGTCCAGGCTGGACACAAGGAGAAAGGAATTTCTCTCCCAGGGCAGTGCAGTGGTGCAACGTGTCCCCCAGAAGGAGTCTGGAGCAGCCCAAGGCTTTGTGTGCCAAGGCAGAGGCAGGCAGGACGCAGAGCCATCAGCAAAGGAAGGGGCCCATTGTTACACAGCAGGGCCGCAGAACCAAGGAGATCATTGTGACACTGCACAACCTCATGCAATCAAGGCGTCCGTGTTACGCTACTGAACCTCACGGAGCCAAGGGTCCATTGTGACACTGCGGAGCCAAGGAGACTGTTGCTGACAGTACCAAAGTTCATGGAACCAAAAGTCCATTGTGACATTGTGGCGCCTCACGGAACCGTGGAGAGCATTATGACACTTTGTTACTATCTGATTTACACCCAGAAGGGCAAAGAAAAGGAAATCTCTGAGTATAAAAAGGAAAGAACTTTGAAGGTTCAAAATATTCCCAAAGACCAGATTAAAACCAAACGAGATTAAATGTTGGTGCCAAACAAATGGGTATCTCTTTATCTAATGGTAAGAGAGGCAAAGAGAAAGAAGGAGAAAAGTAGAGAAAAGTTAGAAAAGACAAGGTTACTCTAACAAGCACTGCATAAGTCACCACCACACTGTGCTACCTTTGTTGCTGCTGAGACAGGGTGGGGGAAGTGGAGAAGTTTTTGCCTTTTTTCCCCTGCTGTTTGAAGCGTCTTATCTGCCTCTTCTGAAGTCTAGAGCAGTTTGGCTGGAAAGTGGCGGCCCATCCTCCGAGATGCAGGCTCGATGCTTGCAGCTGAACCTGGGTCCGCCTGGGACGAAGGAGCAGGGCTAGGGGTTGCACAACTCCCTCGGGATTTCAGTCCAGGGGTGAAGGATTGGGGGGTGCTCCCCAGGCGGGCGGCGTCGGCTCCCGGAGGCCTCAGGGTGCCTCACGGCAGGCGATGGTGGTGGTGGGGGGAAAGGCAAAGGGCGGGGATTCTACCTTTTGCTTTTGCCTCCACATTTTGCACCAGTTTTGCCTTCCTTTTTATGGGCCTCAAGGCGGGCTATGCACGGCCCGTACGGCACGTAGTTTCCAGGCGTTCAAAAGTGATTATGATAAGCAGCCATCATGACGAAGCACTTTTGAAGCCTTTCAGGTGTTGAGCAGTGATAATGGCGAAGTGTTTTTTGGCGCCTTTCTCTTAGTATTAGGCTCTTGCACACTTCAGAAGCAAGGGGCCATTGTGACACAGCAGGGCCTTGTATAAGCAAGGGGTCATTGTAGCACGGCAGGGCCTCGTGGAATCAAGGGGATCGTAGTGACACTGTGGGGCTCCAGGAGGCCACGGGGCCATTCTGACTGTGTGCAAGCAAGGATACCGTTGTTACGCTACGGGGCATCATGGAACCAAGGAGGCCATTGTGAAGCAGCTGGGCAACCCGCTGAGACTATTATGACACTTCAAGGCCTTGTGACACTGAAGGGCCATGGTGGAACTGCAGGGCCTCGTGGAACCAGTGAGACCATTGTGACATCACAGGGCCTCATGGGAGCCAGGGGCCATTGTGACACAGCCAGGCCTGACAGAAGCAAGGGGCCATTGTGACACTGCAAGGTCTCACGGAAGCAAAGGGCCAGTGTGCCACAGCCAGGCCTTGTGGAACCAAGGGGCCATTGTGATCCTGGGGAGCCCAATAGAACCAAGGAGCCATTGTGACCCTGCAGCACCTTACGGAATCATGGAGACCCTTGTGACCCTCTGTGACCTCATGGAACCAGTGGGCCATTGTGTTATTCTGCAGCCCCATGGAACCAAGGAAACCATAGTGACACAGCCAGGCCTCGTGGAAGCAAGGGGCCTTTGTGCCGCTGTAGAGCCAAGGAGACCACTGTGCTATTGCTGGGCCTCAGGGGAACAAAATGGTGATGCTGCAGGGCCCCAAGGCTGCAAAGAGCGTGGAACAGGTGTGGTTGGCTTGGCCTCCTGGGGGCCACCTGCCTGCTCCAGCTGAGCTTGGCATGTTGAGGGGTGCTTCTCCTCTGGCCCTGAAACGCTGGAGTTCCTTGCTTTCCTTTCTGTGCGAAAGCACTGTCCTTCTCCTCCAGGGACCCATGGCTGAAATTAGGATTCTACCTCCAAATTGGATTCTGTCCGAGGATTGTTCCCATGTGAAACCTGCCAGGACAGACAGCTCACGCTGGCCTTGGCCTCTTAGGGGCCACCTCGCATCTGCCTTCAAAACACGCGGGGGCTGTGCTTCTCTTCCCATGGAAAAAACCATCTTTCAAGTCCAGCCATCCATGGCCAAAATTGGGAATCCACCTCTGAAATTCCATATCTCCAAGGAATAGCTCCCCGACAAAAGCTGCCAGGAATGTCCAGCTTCCCTTGGCTTCCTGAGGGCCAGCTCTCATCTGCCTTTGAAACACTGGGCCTCCTCACTTTGCTGCCAATGGAAAAGAACTGTCCTTCTGGGCCAGATGTCCACGGACAAAACTGGGATTTGGCCCCCCAAATTGCATCTAGCCAAGGATTGCTCCAAGACAAAAGCTGCCAAGACAAACAGGTCTGGCTGGCCTTGGCCTCCTTGAGGCACCACTAATCAGCCTTTGAAACACTGGGGCTCTGCCCTTTCCTTCCTGGGGAGAAGAAGTGTCATTCCCGTCCAGGCACCCACAGCTGAAATGGAATTCCACCTCCAAAACTCCCCGTATGTCCAAGGGTTGCTTTCAGACAGAAGCTGCAAGGACAGACACGTCTGCCTTGCCTTGGCCTCTGGTGGCTGCCTCTCATCTGCCTTCAAAACACTGGGGTTCTGTGGTTTCCTTCCTGTAGAAAAGAACCGACCTTCTTGTCCAGGTGCCCGTGGCCTCGAGCACATGATCACTACAGAGGGACAAAGGAGCTCTGTGCTCAGTGGAGTGGAGACTGAGGACAGTGGAGGAGAGTCCTGGGTGGGCTTGAAGGGTGGTTTCAGACATGGTGGATCCTTTCTAGCTAGTAGAGACCAGCTGGCAAAAGAAAGAATTAATGCCAAGGGCAGCTGGGCAGGTCCAGGCTGGACACAAGGAGAAAGGAATTTCTCTCCCAGGGCAGTGCAGTGGTGCAACGTGTCCCCCAGAAGGAGTCTGGAGCAGCCCAAGGCTTTGTGTGCCAAGGCAGAGGCAGGCAGGACGCAGAGCCATCAGCAAAGGAAGGGGCCCATTGTTACACAGCAGGGCCGCAGAACCAAGGAGATCATTGTGACACTGCACAACCTCATGCAATCAAGGCGTCCGTGTTACGCTACTGAACCTCACGGAGCCAAGGGTCCATTGTGACACTGCGGAGCCAAGGAGACTGTTGCTGACAGTACCAAAGTTCATGGAACCAAAAGTCCATTGTGACATTGTGGCGCCTCACGGAACCGTGGAGAGCATTATGACACTTTGTTACTATCTGATTTACACCCAGAAGGGCAAAGAAAAGGAAATCTCTGAGTATAAAAAGGAAAGAACTTTGAAGGTTCAAAATATTCCCAAAGACCAGATTAAAACCAAACGAGATTAAATGTTGGTGCCAAACAAATGGGTATCTCTTTATCTAATGGTAAGAGAGGCAAAGAGAAAGAAGGAGAAAAGTAGAGAAAAGTTAGAAAAGACAAGGTTACTCTAACAAGCACTGCATAAGTCACCACCACACTGTGCTACCTTTGTTGCTGCTGAGACAGGGTGGGGGAAGTGGAGAAGTTTTTGCCTTTTTTCCCCTGCTGTTTGAAGCGTCTTATCTGCCTCTTCTGAAGTCTAGAGCAGTTTGGCTGGAAAGTGGCGGCCCATCCTCCGAGATGCAGGCTCGATGCTTGCAGCTGAACCTGGGTCCGCCTGGGACGAAGGAGCAGGGCTAGGGGTTGCACAACTCCCTCGGGATTTCAGTCCAGGGGTGAAGGATTGGGGGGTGCTCCCCAGGCGGGCGGCGTCGGCTCCCGGAGGCCTCAGGGTGCCTCACGGCAGGCGATGGTGGTGGTGGGGGGAAAGGCAAAGGGCGGGGATTCTACCTTTTGCTTTTGCCTCCACATTTTGCACCAGTTTTGCCTTCCTTTTTATGGGCCTCAAGGCGGGCTATGCACGGCCCGTACGGCACGTAGTTTCCAGGCGTTCAAAAGTGATTATGATAAGCAGCCATCATGACGAAGCACTTTTGAAGCCTTTCAGGTGTTGAGCAGTGATAATGGCGAAGTGTTTTTTGGCGCCTTTCTCTTAGTATTAGGCTCTTGCACACTTCAGAAGCAAGGGGCCATTGTGACACAGCAGGGCCTTGTATAAGCAAGGGGTCATTGTAGCACGGCAGGGCCTCGTGGAATCAAGGGGATCGTAGTGACACTGTGGGGCTCCAGGAGGCCACGGGGCCATTCTGACTGTGTGCAAGCAAGGATACCGTTGTTACGCTACGGGGCATCATGGAACCAAGGAGGCCATTGTGAAGCAGCTGGGCAACCCGCTGAGACTATTATGACACTTCAAGGCCTTGTGACACTGAAGGGCCATGGTGGAACTGCAGGGCCTCGTGGAACCAGTGAGACCATTGTGACATCACAGGGCCTCATGGGAGCCAGGGGCCATTGTGACACAGCCAGGCCTGACAGAAGCAAGGGGCCATTGTGACACTGCAAGGTCTCACGGAAGCAAAGGGCCAGTGTGCCACAGCCAGGCCTTGTGGAACCAAGGGGCCATTGTGATCCTGGGGAGCCCAATAGAACCAAGGAGCCATTGTGACCCTGCAGCACCTTACGGAATCATGGAGACCCTTGTGACCCTCTGTGACCTCATGGAACCAGTGGGCCATTGTGTTATTCTGCAGCCCCATGGAACCAAGGAAACCATAGTGACACAGCCAGGCCTCGTGGAAGCAAGGGGCCTTTGTGCCGCTGTAGAGCCAAGGAGACCACTGTGCTATTGCTGGGCCTCAGGGGAACAAAATGGTGATGCTGCAGGGCCCCAAGGCTGCAAAGAGCGTGGAACAGGTGTGGTTGGCTTGGCCTCCTGGGGGCCACCTGCCTGCTCCAGCTGAGCTTGGCATGTTGAGGGGTGCTTCTCCTCTGGCCCTGAAACGCTGGAGTTCCTTGCTTTCCTTTCTGTGCGAAAGCACTGTCCTTCTCCTCCAGGGACCCATGGCTGAAATTAGGATTCTACCTCCAAATTGGATTCTGTCCGAGGATTGTTCCCATGTGAAACCTGCCAGGACAGACAGCTCACGCTGGCCTTGGCCTCTTAGGGGCCACCTCGCATCTGCCTTCAAAACACGCGGGGGCTGTGCTTCTCTTCCCATGGAAAAAACCATCTTTCAAGTCCAGCCATCCATGGCCAAAATTGGGAATCCACCTCTGAAATTCCATATCTCCAAGGAATAGCTCCCCGACAAAAGCTGCCAGGAATGTCCAGCTTCCCTTGGCTTCCTGAGGGCCAGCTCTCATCTGCCTTTGAAACACTGGGCCTCCTCACTTTGCTGCCAATGGAAAAGAACTGTCCTTCTGGGCCAGATGTCCACGGACAAAACTGGGATTTGGCCCCCCAAATTGCATCTAGCCAAGGATTGCTCCAAGACAAAAGCTGCCAAGACAAACAGGTCTGGCTGGCCTTGGCCTCCTTGAGGCACCACTAATCAGCCTTTGAAACACTGGGGCTCTGCCCTTTCCTTCCTGGGGAGAAGAAGTGTCATTCCCGTCCAGGCACCCACAGCTGAAATGGAATTCCACCTCCAAAACTCCCCGTATGTCCAAGGGTTGCTTTCAGACAGAAGCTGCAAGGACAGACACGTCTGCCTTGCCTTGGCCTCTGGTGGCTGCCTCTCATCTGCCTTCAAAACACTGGGGTTCTGTGGTTTCCTTCCTGTAGAAAAGAACCGACCTTCTTGTCCAGGTGCCCGTGGCCTCGAGCACATGATCACTACAGAGGGACAAAGGAGCTCTGTGCTCAGTGGAGTGGAGACTGAGGACAGTGGAGGAGAGTCCTGGGTGGGCTTGAAGGGTGGTTTCAGACATGGTGGATCCTTTCTAGCTAGTAGAGACCAGCTGGCAAAAGAAAGAATTAATGCCAAGGGCAGCTGGGCAGGTCCAGGCTGGACACAAGGAGAAAGGAATTTCTCTCCCAGGGCAGTGCAGTGGTGCAACGTGTCCCCCAGAAGGAGTCTGGAGCAGCCCAAGGCTTTGTGTGCCAAGGCAGAGGCAGGCAGGACGCAGAGCCATCAGCAAAGGAAGGGGCCCATTGTTACACAGCAGGGCCGCAGAACCAAGGAGATCATTGTGACACTGCACAACCTCATGCAATCAAGGCGTCCGTGTTACGCTACTGAACCTCACGGAGCCAAGGGTCCATTGTGACACTGCGGAGCCAAGGAGACTGTTGCTGACAGTACCAAAGTTCATGGAACCAAAAGTCCATTGTGACATTGTGGCGCCTCACGGAACCGTGGAGAGCATTATGACACTTTGTTACTATCTGATTTACACCCAGAAGGGCAAAGAAAAGGAAATCTCTGAGTATAAAAAGGAAAGAACTTTGAAGGTTCAAAATATTCCCAAAGACCAGATTAAAACCAAACGAGATTAAATGTTGGTGCCAAACAAATGGGTATCTCTTTATCTAATGGTAAGAGAGGCAAAGAGAAAGAAGGAGAAAAGTAGAGAAAAGTTAGAAAAGACAAGGTTACTCTAACAAGCACTGCATAAGTCACCACCACACTGTGCTACCTTTGTTGCTGCTGAGACAGGGTGGGGGAAGTGGAGAAGTTTTTGCCTTTTTTCCCCTGCTGTTTGAAGCGTCTTATCTGCCTCTTCTGAAGTCTAGAGCAGTTTGGCTGGAAAGCGGCGGCCCATCCTCCGAGATGCAGGCTCGATGCTTGCAGCTGAACCTGGGTCCGCCTGGGACGAAGGAGCAGGGCTAGGGGTTGCACAACTCCCTCGGGATTTCAGTCCAGGGGTGAAGGATTGGGGGGTGCTCCCCAGGCGGGCGGCGTCGGCTCCCGGAGGCCTCAGGGTGCCTCACGGCAGGCGATGGTGGTGGTGGGGGGAAAGGCAAAGGGCGGGGATTCTACCTTTTGCTTTTGCCTCCACATTTTGCACCAGTTTTGCCTTCCTTTTTATGGGCCTCAAGGCGGGCTATGCACGGCCCGTACGGCACGTAGTTTCCAGGCGTTCAAAAGTGATTATGATAAGCAGCCATCATGACGAAGCACTTTTGAAGCCTTTCAGGTGTTGAGCAGTGATAATGGCGAAGCGTTTTTTGGCGCCTTTCTCTTAGTATTAGGCTCTTGCACACTTCAGAAGCAAGGGGCCATTGTGACACAGCAGGGCCTTGTATAAGCAAGGGGTCATTGTAGCACGGCAGGGCCTCGTGGAATCAAGGGGATCGTAGTGACACTGTGGGGCTCCAGGAGGCCACGGGGCCATTCTGACTGTGTGCAAGCAAGGATACCGTTGTTACGCTACGGGGCATCATGGAACCAAGGAGGCCATTGTGAAGCAGCTGGGCAACCCGCTGAGACTATTATGACACTTCAAGGCCTTGTGACACTGAAGGGCCATGGTGGAACTGCAGGGCCTCGTGGAACCAGTGAGACCATTGTGACATCACAGGGCCTCATGGGAGCCAGGGGCCATTGTGACACAGCCAGGCCTGACAGAAGCAAGGGGCCATTGTGACACTGCAAGGTCTCACGGAAGCAAAGGGCCAGTGTGCCACAGCCAGGCCTTGTGGAACCAAGGGGCCATTGTGATCCTGGGGAGCCCAATAGAACCAAGGAGCCATTGTGACCCTGCAGCACCTTACGGAATCATGGAGACCCTTGTGACCCTCTGTGACCTCATGGAACCAGTGGGCCATTGTGTTATTCTGCAGCCCCATGGAACCAAGGAAACCATTGTGACACAGCCAGGCCTCGTGGAAGCAAGGGGCCTTTGTGCCGCTGTAGAGCCAAGGAGACCACTGTGCTATTGCTGGGCCTCAGGGGAACAAAATGGTGATGCTGCAGGGCCCCAAGGCTGCAAAGAGCGTGGAACAGGTGTGGTTGGCTTGGCCTCCTGGGGGCCACCTGCCTGCTCCAGCTGAGCTTGGCATGTTGAGGGGTGCTTCTCCTCTGGCCCTGAAACGCTGGAGTTCCTTGCTTTCCTTTCTGTGCGAAAGCACTGTCCTTCTCCTCCAGGGACCCATGGCTGAAATTAGGATTCTACCTCCAAATTGGATTCTGTCCGAGGATTGTTCCCATGTGAAACCTGCCAGGACAGACAGCTCAGGCTGGCCTTGGCCTCTTAGGGGCCACCTCGCATCTGCCTTCAAAACACGCGGGGGCTGTGCTTCTCTTCCCATGGAAAAAACCATCTTTCAAGTCCAGCCATCCATGGCCAAAATTGGGAATCCACCTCTGAAATTCCATATCTCCAAGGAATAGCTCCCCGACAAAAGCTGCCAGGAATGTCCAGCTTCCCTTGGCTTCCTGAGGGCCAGCTCTCATCTGCCTTTGAAACACTGGGCCTCCTCACTTTGCTGCCAATGGAAAAGAACTGTCCTTCTGGGCCAGATGTCCACGGACAAAACTGGGATTTGGCCTCCCAAATTGCATCTAGCCAAGGATTGCTCCAAGACAAAAGCTGCCAAGACAAACAGGTCTGGCTGGCCTTGGCCTCCTTGAGGCACCACTAATCAGCCTTTGAAACACTGGGGCTCTGCCCTTTCCTTCCTGGGGAGAAGAAGTGTCATTCCCGTCCAGGCACCCACAGCTGAAATGGAATTCCACCTCCAAAACTCCCCGTATGTCCAAGGGTTGCTTTCAGACAGAAGCTGCAAGGACAGACACGTCTGCCTTGCCTTGGCCTCTGGTGGCTGCCTCTCATCTGCCTTCAAAACACTGGGGTTCTGTGGTTTCCTTCCTGTAGAAAAGAACCGACCTTCTTGTCCAGGTGCCCGTGGCCTCGAGCACATGATCACTACAGAGGGACAAAGGAGCTCTGTGCTCAGTGGAGTGGAGACTGAGGACAGTGGAGGAGAGTCCTGGGTGGGCTTGAAGGGTGGTTTCAGACATGGTGGATCCTTTCTAGCTAGTAGAGACCAGCTGGCAAAAGAAAGAATTAATGCCAAGGGCAGCTGGGCAGGTCCAGGCTGGACACAAGGAGAAAGGAATTTCTCTCCCAGGGCAGTGCAGTGGTGCAACGTGTCCCCCAGAAGGAGTCTGGAGCAGCGCAAGGCTTTGTGTGCCAAGGCAGAGGCAGGCAGGACGCAGAGCCATCAGCAAAGGAAGGGGCCCATTGTTACACAGCAGGGCCGCAGAACCAAGGAGATCATTGTGACACTGCACAACCTCATGCAATCAAGGCGTCCGTGTTACGCTACTGAACCTCACGGAGCCAAGGGTCCATTGTGACACTGCGGAGCCAAGGAGACTGTTGCTGACAGTACCAAAGTTCATGGAACCAAAAGTCCATTGTGACATTGTGGCGCCTCACGGAACCGTGGAGAGCATTATGACACTTTGTTACTATCTGATTTACACCCAGAAGGGCAAAGAAAAGGAAATCTCTGAGTATAAAAAGGAAAGAACTTTGAAGGTTCAAAATATTCCCAAAGACCAGATTAAAACCAAACGAGATTAAATGTTGGTGCCAAACAAATGGGTATCTCTTTATCTAATGGTAAGAGAGGCAAAGAGAAAGAAGGAGAAAAGTAGAGAAAAGTTAGAAAAGACAAGGTTACTCTAACAAGCACTGCATAAGTCACCACCACACTGTGCTACCTTTGTTGCTGCTGAGACAGGGTGGGGGAAGTGGAGAAGTTTTTGCCTTTTTTCCCCTGCTGTTTGAAGCGTCTTATCTGCCTCTTCTGAAGTCTAGAGCAGTTTGGCTGGAAAGCGGCGGCCCATCCTCCGAGATGCAGGCTCGATGCTTGCAGCTGAACCTGGCTCCGCCTGGGACGAAGGAGCAGGGCTAGGGGTTGCACAACTCCCTCGGGATTTCAGTCCAGGGGTGAAGGATTGGGGGGTGCTCCCCAGGCGGGCGGCGTCGGCTCCCGGAGGCCTCAGGGTGCCTCACGGCAGGCGATGGTGGTGGTGGGGGGAAAGGCAAAGGGCGGGGATTCTACCTTTTGCTTTTGCCTCCACATTTTGCACCAGTTTTGCCTTCCTTTTTATGGGCCTCAAGGCGGGCTATGCACGGCCCGTACGGCACGTAGTTTCCAGGCGTTCAAAAGTGATTATGATAAGCAGCCATCATGACGAAGCACTTTTGAAGCCTTTCAGGTGTTGAGCAGTGATAATGGCGAAGCGTTTTTTGGCGCCTTTCTCTTAGTATTAGGCTCTTGCACACTTCAGAAGCAAGGGGCCATTGTGACACAGCAGGGCCTTGTATAAGCAAGGGGTCATTGTAGCACGGCAGGGCCTCGTGGAATCAAGGGGATCGTAGTGACACTGTGGGGCTCCAGGAGGCCACGGGGCCATTCTGACTGTGTGCAAGCAAGGATACCGTTGTTACGCTACGGGGCATCATGGAACCAAGGAGGCCATTGTGAAGCAGCTGGGCAACCCGCTGAGACTATTATGACACTTCAAGGCCTTGTGACACTGAAGGGCCATGGTGGAACTGCAGGGCCTCGTGGAACCAGTGAGACCATTGTGACATCACAGGGCCTCATGGGAGCCAGGGGCCATTGTGACACAGCCAGGCCTGACAGAAGCAAGGGGCCATTGTGACACTGCAAGGTCTCACGGAAGCAAAGGGCCAGTGTGCCACAGCCAGGCCTTGTGGAACCAAGGGGCCATTGTGATCCTGGGGAGCCCAATAGAACCAAGGAGCCATTGTGACCCTGCAGCACCTTACGGAATCATGGAGACCCTTGTGACCCTCTGTGACCTCATGGAACCAGTGGGCCATTGTGTTATTCTGCAGCCCCATGGAACCAAGGAAACCATAGTGACACAGCCAGGCCTCGTGGAAGCAAGGGGCCTTTGTGCCGCTGTAGAGCCAAGGAGACCACTGTGCTATTGCTGGGCCTCAGGGGAACAAAATGGTGATGCTGCAGGGCCCCAAGGCTGCAAAGAGCGTGGAACAGGTGTGGTTGGCTTGGCCTCCTGGGGGCCACCTGCCTGCTCCAGCTGAGCTTGGCATGTTGAGGGGTGCTTCTCCTCTGGCCCTGAAACGCTGGAGTTCCTTGCTTTCCTTTCTGTGCGAAAGCACTGTCCTTCTCCTCCAGGGACCCATGGCTGAAATTAGGATTCTACCTCCAAATTGGATTCTGTCCGAGGATTGTTCCCATGTGAAACCTGCCAGGACAGACAGCTCACGCTGGCCTTGGCCTCTTAGGGGCCACCTCGCATCTGCCTTCAAAACACGCGGGGGCTGTGCTTCTCTTCCCATGGAAAAAACCATCTTTCAAGTCCAGCCATCCATGGCCAAAATTGGGAATCCACCTCTGAAATTCCATATCTCCAAGGAATAGCTCCCCGACAAAAGCTGCCAGGAATGTCCAGCTTCCCTTGGCTTCCTGAGGGCCAGCTCTCATCTGCCTTTGAAACACTGGGCCTCCTCACTTTGCTGCCAATGGAAAAGAACTGTCCTTCTGGGCCAGATGTCCACGGACAAAACTGGGATTTGGCCCCCCAAATTGCATCTAGCCAAGGATTGCTCCAAGACAAAAGCTGCCAAGACAAACAGGTCTGGCTGGCCTTGGCCTCCTTGAGGCACCACTAATCAGCCTTTGAAACACTGGGGCTCTGCCCTTTCCTTCCTGGGGAGAAGAAGTGTCATTCCCGTCCAGGCACCCACAGCTGAAATGGAATTCCACCTCCAAAACTCCCCGTATGTCCAAGGGTTGCTTTCAGACAGAAGCTGCAAGGACAGACACGTCTGCCTTGCCTTGGCCTCTGGTGGCTGCCTCTCATCTGCCTTCAAAACACTGGGGTTCTGTGGTTTCCTTCCTGTAGAAAAGAACCGACCTTCTTGTCCAGGTGCCCGTGGCCTCGAGCACATGATCACTACAGAGGGACAAAGGAGCTCTGTGCTCAGTGGAGTGGAGACTGAGGACAGTGGAGGAGAGTCCTGGGTGGGCTTGAAGGGTGGTTTCAGACATGGTGGATCCTTTCTAGCTAGTAGAGACCAGCTGGCAAAAGAAAGAATTAATGCCAAGGGCAGCTGGGCAGGTCCAGGCTGGACACAAGGAGAAAGGAATTTCTCTCCCAGGGCAGTGCAGTGGTGCAACGTGTCCCCCAGAAGGAGTCTGGAGCAGCCCAAGGCTTTGTGTGCCAAGGCAGAGGCAGGCAGGACGCAGAGCCATCAGCAAAGGAAGGGGCCCATTGTTACACAGCAGGGCCGCAGAACCAAGGAGATCATTGTGACACTGCACAACCTCATGCAATCAAGGCGTCCGTGTTACGCTACTGAACCTCACGGAGCCAAGGGTCCATTGTGACACTGCGGAGCCAAGGAGACTGTTGCTGACAGTACCAAAGTTCATGGAACCAAAAGTCCATTGTGACATTGTGGCGCCTCACGGAACCGTGGAGAGCATTATGACACTTTGTTACTATCTGATTTACACCCAGAAGGGCAAAGAAAAGGAAATCTCTGAGTATAAAAAGGAAAGAACTTTGAAGGTTCAAAATATTCCCAAAGACCAGATTAAAACCAAACGAGATTAAATGTTGGTGCCAAACAAATGGGTATCTCTTTATCTAATGGTAAGAGAGGCAAAGAGAAAGAAGGAGAAAAGTAGAGAAAAGTTAGAAAAGACAAGGTTACTCTAACAAGCACTGCATAAGTCACCACCACACTGTGCTACCTTTGTTGCTGCTGAGACAGGGTGGGGGAAGTGGAGAAGTTTTTGCCTTTTTTCCCCTGCTGTTTGAAGCGTCTTATCTGCCTCTTCTGAAGTCTAGAGCAGTTTGGCTGGAAAGCGGCGGCCCATCCTCCGAGATGCAGGCTCGATGCTTGCAGCTGAACCTGGCTCCGCCTGGGACGAAGGAGCAGGGCTAGGGGTTGCACAACTCCCTCGGGATTTCAGTCCAGGGGTGAAGGATTGGGGGGTGCTCCCCAGGCGGGCGGCGTCGGCTCCCGGAGGCCTCAGGGTGCCTCACGGCAGGCGATGGTGGTGGTGGGGGGAAAGGCAAAGGGCGGGGATTCTACCTTTTGCTTTTGCCTCCACATTTTGCACCAGTTTTGCCTTCCTTTTTATGGGCCTCAAGGCGGGCTATGCACGGCCCGTACGGCACGTAGTTTCCAGGCGTTCAAAAGTGATTATGATAAGCAGCCATCATGACGAAGCACTTTTGAAGCCTTTCAGGTGTTGAGCAGTGATAATGGCGAAGTGTTTTTTGGCGCCTTTCTCTTAGTATTAGGCTCTTGCACACTTCAGAAGCAAGGGGCCATTGTGACACAGCAGGGCCTTGTATAAGCAAGGGGTCATTGTAGCACGGCAGGGCCTCGTGGAATCAAGGGGATCGTAGTGACACTGTGGGGCTCCAGGAGGCCACGGGGCCATTCTGACTGTGTGCAAGCAAGGATACCGTTGTTACGCTACGGGGCATCATGGAACCAAGGAGGCCATTGTGAAGCAGCTGGGCAACCCGCTGAGACTATTATGACACTTCAAGGCCTTGTGACACTGAAGGGCCATGGTGGAACTGCAGGGCCTCGTGGAACCAGTGAGACCATTGTGACATCACAGGGCCTCATGGGAGCCAGGGGCCATTGTGACACAGCCAGGCCTGACAGAAGCAAGGGGCCATTGTGACACTGCAAGGTCTCACGGAAGCAAAGGGCCAGTGTGCCACAGCCAGGCCTTGTGGAACCAAGGGGCCATTGTGATCCTGGGGAGCCCAATAGAACCAAGGAGCCATTGTGACCCTGCAGCACCTTACGGAATCATGGAGACCCTTGTGACCCTCTGTGACCTCATGGAACCAGTGGGCCATTGTGTTATTCTGCAGCCCCATGGAACCAAGGAAACCATAGTGACACAGCCAGGCCTCGTGGAAGCAAGGGGCCTTTGTGCCGCTGTAGAGCCAAGGAGACCACTGTGCTATTGCTGGGCCTCAGGGGAACAAAATGGTGATGCTGCAGGGCCCCAAGGCTGCAAAGAGCGTGGAACAGGTGTGGTTGGCTTGGCCTCCTGGGGGCCACCTGCCTGCTCCAGCTGAGCTTGGCATGTTGAGGGGTGCTTCTCCTCTGGCCCTGAAACGCTGGAGTTCCTTGCTTTCCTTTCTGTGCGAAAGCACTGTCCTTCTCCTCCAGGGACCCATGGCTGAAATTAGGATTCTACCTCCAAATTGGATTCTGTCCGAGGATTGTTCCCATGTGAAACCTGCCAGGACAGACAGCTCACGCTGGCCTTGGCCTCTTAGGGGCCACCTCGCATCTGCCTTCAAAACACGCGGGGGCTGTGCTTCTCTTCCCATGGAAAAAACCATCTTTCAAGTCCAGCCATCCATGGCCAAAATTGGGAATCCACCTCTGAAATTCCATATCTCCAAGGAATAGCTCCCCGACAAAAGCTGCCAGGAATGTCCAGCTTCCCTTGGCTTCCTGAGGGCCAGCTCTCATCTGCCTTTGAAACACTGGGCCTCCTCACTTTGCTGCCAATGGAAAAGAACTGTCCTTCTGGGCCAGATGTCCACGGACAAAACTGGGATTTGGCCCCCCAAATTGCATCTAGCCAAGGATTGCTCCAAGACAAAAGCTGCCAAGACAAACAGGTCTGGCTGGCCTTGGCCTCCTTGAGGCACCACTAATCAGCCTTTGAAACACTGGGGCTCTGCCCTTTCCTTCCTGGGGAGAAGAAGTGTCATTCCCGTCCAGGCACCCACAGCTGAAATGGAATTCCACCTCCAAAACTCCCCGTATGTCCAAGGGTTGCTTTCAGACAGAAGCTGCAAGGACAGACAGGTCTGCCTTGCCTTGGCCTCTGGTGGCTGCCTCTCATCTGCCTTCAAAACACTGGGGTTCTGTGGTTTCCTTCCTGTAGAAAAGAACCGACCTTCTTGTCCAGGTGCCCGTGGCCTCGAGCACATGATCACTACAGAGGGACAAAGGAGCTCTGTGCTCAGTGGAGTGGAGACTGAGGACAGTGGAGGAGAGTCCTGGGTGGGCTTGAAGGGTGGTTTCAGACATGGTGGATCCTTTCTAGCTAGTAGAGACCAGCTGGCAAAAGAAAGAATTAATGCCAAGGGCAGCTGGGCAGGTCCAGGCTGGACACAAGGAGAAAGGAATTTCTCTCCCAGGGCAGTGCAGTGGTGCAACGTGTCCCCCAGAAGGAGTCTGGAGCAGCGCAAGGCTTTGTGTGCCAAGGCAGAGGCAGGCAGGACGCAGAGCCATCAGCAAAGGAAGGGGCCCATTGTTACACAGCAGGGCCGCAGAACCAAGGAGATCATTGTGACACTGCACAACCTCATGCAATCAAGGCGTCCGTGTTACGCTACTGAACCTCACGGAGCCAAGGGTCCATTGTGACCCTGCGGAGCCAAGGAGACTGTTGCTGACAGTACCAAAGTTCATGGAACCAAAAGTCCATTGTGACATTGTGGCGCCTCACGGAACCGTGGAGAGCATTATGACACTTTGTTACTATCTGATTTACACCCAGAAGGGCAAAGAAAAGGAAATCTCTGAGTATAAAAAGGAAAGAACTTTGAAGGTTCAAAATATTCCCAAAGACCAGATTAAAACCAAACGAGATTAAATGTTGGTGCCAAACAAATGGGTATCTCTTTATCTAATGGTAAGAGAGGCAAAGAGAAAGAAGGAGAAAAGTAGAGAAAAGTTAGAAAAGACAAGGTTACTCTAACAAGCACTGCATAAGTCACCACCACACTGTGCTACCTTTGTTGCTGCTGAGACAGGGTGGGGGAAGTGGAGAAGTTTTTGCCTTTTTTCCCCTGCTGTTTGAAGCGTCTTATCTGCCTCTTCTGAAGTCTAGAGCAGTTTGGCTGGAAAGCGGCGGCCCATCCTCCGAGATGCAGGCTCGATGCTTGCAGCTGAACCTGGGTCCGCCTGGGACGAAGGAGCAGGGCTAGGGGTTGCACAACTCCCTCGGGATTTCAGTCCAGGGGTGAAGGATTGGGGGGTGCTCCCCAGGCGGGCGGCGTCGGCTCCCGGAGGCCTCAGGGTGCCTCACGGCAGGCGATGGTGGTGGTGGGGGGAAAGGCAAAGGGCGGGGATTCTACCTTTTGCTTTTGCCTCCACATTTTGCACCAGTTTTGCCTTCCTTTTTATGGGCCTCAAGGCGGGCTATGCACGGCCCGTACGGCACGTAGTTTCCAGGCGTTCAAAAGTGATTATGATAAGCAGCCATCATGACGAAGCACTTTTGAAGCCTTTCAGGTGTTGAGCAGTGATAATGGCGAAGCGTTTTTTGGCGCCTTTCTCTTAGTATTAGGCTCTTGCACACTTCAGAAGCAAGGGGCCATTGTGACACAGCAGGGCCTTGTATAAGCAAGGGGTCATTGTAGCACGGCAGGGCCTCGTGGAATCAAGGGGATCGTAGTGACACTGTGGGGCTCCAGGAGGCCACGGGGCCATTCTGACTGTGTGCAAGCAAGGATACCGTTGTTACGCTACGGGGCATCATGGAACCAAGGAGGCCATTGTGAAGCAGCTGGGCAACCCGCTGAGACTATTATGACACTTCAAGGCCTTGTGACACTGAAGGGCCATGGTGGAACTGCAGGGCCTCGTGGAACCAGTGAGACCATTGTGACATCACAGGGCCTCATGGGAGCCAGGGGCCATTGTGACACAGCCAGGCCTGACAGAAGCAAGGGGCCATTGTGACACTGCAAGGTCTCACGGAAGCAAAGGGCCAGTGTGCCACAGCCAGGCCTTGTGGAACCAAGGGGCCATTGTGATCCTGGGGAGCCCAATAGAACCAAGGAGCCATTGTGACCCTGCAGCACCTTACGGAATCATGGAGACCCTTGTGACCCTCTGTGACCTCATGGAACCAGTGGGCCATTGTGTTATTCTGCAGCCCCATGGAACCAAGGAAACCATTGTGACACAGCCAGGCCTCGTGGAAGCAAGGGGCCTTTGTGCCGCTGTAGAGCCAAGGAGACCACTGTGCTATTGCTGGGCCTCAGGGGAACAAAATGGTGATGCTGCAGGGCCCCAAGGCTGCAAAGAGCGTGGAACAGGTGTGGTTGGCTTGGCCTCCTGGGGGCCACCTGCCTGCTCCAGCTGAGCTTGGCATGTTGAGGGGTGCTTCTCCTCTGGCCCTGAAACGCTGGAGTTCCTTGCTTTCCTTTCTGTGCGAAAGCACTGTCCTTCTCCTCCAGGGACCCATGGCTGAAATTAGGATTCTACCTCCAAATTGGATTCTGTCCGAGGATTGTTCCCATGTGAAACCTGCCAGGACAGACAGCTCACGCTGGCCTTGGCCTCTTAGGGGCCACCTCGCATCTGCCTTCAAAACACGCGGGGGCTGTGCTTCTCTTCCCATGGAAAAAACCATCTTTCAAGTCCAGCCATCCATGGCCAAAATTGGGAATCCACCTCTGAAATTCCATATCTCCAAGGAATAGCTCCCCGACAAAAGCTGCCAGGAATGTCCAGCTTCCCTTGGCTTCCTGAGGGCCAGCTCTCATCTGCCTTTGAAACACTGGGCCTCCTCACTTTGCTGCCAATGGAAAAGAACTGTCCTTCTGGGCCAGATGTCCACGGACAAAACTGGGATTTGGCCCCCCAAATTGCATCTAGCCAAGGATTGCTCCAAGACAAAAGCTGCCAAGACAAACAGGTCTGGCTGGCCTTGGCCTCCTTGAGGCACCACTAATCAGCCTTTGAAACACTGGGGCTCTGCCCTTTCCTTCCTGGGGAGAAGAAGTGTCATTCCCGTCCAGGCACCCACAGCTGAAATGGAATTCCACCTCCAAAACTCCCCGTATGTCCAAGGGTTGCTTTCAGACAGAAGCTGCAAGGACAGACACGTCTGCCTTGCCTTGGCCTCTGGTGGCTGCCTCTCATCTGCCTTCTGTGGTTTCCTTCCTGTAGAAAAGAACCGACCTTCTTGTCCAGGTGCCCGTGGCCTCGAGCACATGATCACTACAGAGGGACAAAGGAGCTCTGTGCTCAGTGGAGTGGAGACTGAGGACAGTGGAGGAGAGTCCTGGGTGGGCTTGAAGGGTGGTTTCAGACATGGTGGATCCTTTCTAGCTAGTAGAGACCAGCTGGCAAAAGAAAGAATTAATGCCAAGGGCAGCTGGGCAGGTCCAGGCTGGACACAAGGAGAAAGGAATTTCTCTCCCAGGGCAGTGCAGTGGTGCAACGTGTCCCCCAGAAGGAGTCTGGAGCAGCCCAAGGCTTTGTGTGCCAAGGCAGAGGCAGGCAGGACGCAGAGCCATCAGCAAAGGAAGGGGCCCATTGTTACACAGCAGGGCCGCAGAACCAAGGAGATCATTGTGACACTGCACAACCTCATGCAATCAAGGCGTCCGTGTTACGCTACTGAACCTCACGGAGCCAAGGGTCCATTGTGACACTGCGGAGCCAAGGAGACTGTTGCTGACAGTACCAAAGTTCATGGAA